>NW_028258339.1:2599867-2752800 GCF_053883595.1 Heterocephalus glaber | reverse complement strand
TAGAAATAGTAAATATTAGAGCAGAACCACTACAATATGAAATAGAAAAAAATCAATGAAATGAAATGCAGGTTTCTTGAAAAAATCAAATAATTCAACTCTTAAATATCTATTCAGAATGACCAGGGCAAAAAAGAAGATACAGTTTGCTGGTATCAAGAACAAAAGGGAGGAATATTACTACAGATTCCAGAAACATTAAAAGGGTTATAAGAGAATATTATAAACAACTTGATGCCAATAAATCCAGCAACATAGAAAAAAACAGGGAAATTATCTGAAAGAAACAAACTGCCAAACTCACTCTAGGAAAAATAGGTAACCTGAACAGACCTATTACTGAAAAAGAAATTGAATTTTTATTTACAAATCTTTCCACAAAGTAAAGTCATAGCACAGATGGCTTCATTAATAAATTCTGCCAACCATTTATGGAAAAAATAGACAAATTCTTTCAGAATATAGATGAGGAAACACTTCTTAATTAATGGTGTGTGGCTAGCATTAGTTTCATACCCAAGAACAAAATAAAATAAAATCTTCTGGGCAAGGTGGCACAAGCCTGTAATCCCAGGGAGGGAGGCTGAGGCAGGAGAATTACAAGTTTGAGGCCAGCCTGGCAACTTAGCAAGACTCTATTTCAAAGTAAAATTAAAAGAGCTGAGAATGTAGCTCATTTGCTTAATCTGTTCAAGACCCTGGCTAAAATCCCCAGTACTGCAAGAAAAAAAAAAAAAAGACTTAAAAAACCAAACCCTGGGCCGGGGATTTAGCTCAGTGGTCCTGCTGCCTGCCTCGTAAGCACAACGTACTGAGTTCAAACCTGGCACCCCCCCCCAATAAAAGTTAAAAAAAATAAAAAAACAAACAAACCCCAAATTGCAACCCAAATTACAAAATTTTAGCAAAGCATCAAGTACACAATGTACAAATGATTTAGTCTAAGAATACAAGGAGTTGGGCTGGGGATTTAGCGCAGTGGTTCCACCGCTTGCCTCACAAGTGCAATATCCTGAGTTCAATCCCATGTACCAGAAAAAAAAAAAAGAATGCAAGGAGTTAACATTTGAAAACCAAGCAATGTAATTCACCATGTTAAAATATGAAAAAATTATAACCATAAGATTATTTTGGTAGATTCACAAAAAGCATTTTACAAAATCAAATATCCCTTCATGATGAAAATCCTCAACAAATTAGGAAAAAGGGAAATCTCTTCAACTTGCTAAAAGCCATCAAAAAAAATCTATGTGTAGCATCTTATTTATGATGAAAAACAGAATGCTTTGGCCCCAAGATCAAAATGGAGGAAAGAATATCTACTCTCCACTTATATTCATTATTATTATTATTTTTTTGGTACTGGGGATCGAACTCAGGTCCTTATGCTTGCAAGGCAGGCGGCAGAACTACTGAGCTAAATCCCCAGTCCTTATATTCATTATTTTACTGGAGGTCCTAGTAAGGTACAACAAAGCTAGGCAAAGAAACTAAAGGTATACAGAGTAGAAAATAAGTAAAATTCTCTTGATACTCAGATGATATGATAATCTATGTGGAAAATCCTAGGAATCCACAGAAGGAGTTCCTAGGACTAATAAATGAATTCAGCAATGTTGCTGAGTATAAAATCAATATACAATAATCAGTTGCATTTCCATATACTAGATGCAAAATATCAGAGGCTCAACTTAAAAAAATTATTCCATTTACTGTTGCATTAAAATATTCAAAATACGTAGAAATAAAAATCCAACAAAATATGTACAAGATCTGTGCACCAAAGACTAGAAAACATTCCTAAAGGAAATTATGAAAGTCTTATATAAATTGAAAAGTATATCATGAACATGAATTTGAAGAGTTAATATTGTTAGTATATCAGTTGTCCCCAAATTGATCTATAAATTCAATACAAACCTACTCAAAATTCCATCAGAGTTTTTGGTAGAAATCAACAAGCTGATTCTAGAATCCATATCTCAATTCCAGACATAGTTAAATACATTTTTGAAAAAAGAAGAATGTTGGAGTACTTACAGCAACTGATTTCAAGATTTATTATAAAGGTACAATGATCAAAACATTGTGGTATTGGCATGAATATAGATAAATAGATCAATGGAACAGAATAGAGAGTCCAAGTATAGGCTTACAGAATTGATGTTTGAGAAAAATGTGAAGGCAACTCATCAGCAAAAAGGTAGCATTTTCAATAAATGCTGCTTAAATAATTAGGTATTCATATGCAAAAAAGTTTTGATACATGTCTCTTTCAGTTTGTAAAAATTAACTCAAAATAATTATGGGCCTAAATGAAAAACTAAAGCTATAGAAATTCTAGAAGAAAATATAGTAGAAATATTTTTTTAAAAAATCTTGGGTTAGGTACATATTTCTTATCTATAATACCATGAAAAATAAATTGGTAAGTTGCACTTTGTCAAAATTAAAATCTTTTGTTCTTAGACATGGGTAAGAGAATAGAAATACAAGTTCAAGGCTGTGATTAAATATTCGCAAATCCATATTCAACAAAGGACTTGTAGCCAAAATATAACTTCAAAAGCTAAATAGACCAGGAGATGGTGAGGACCCCCCCCCCCGGGCACACCCACCCACTGCCACCATACCAGCGCGGGTGACTGCAACAACGGCGCCCCCCTCTCTGGCCTCTTGGCTGTGCAGCTATCTGGTTCCACACTACAGAGGCACAGAGGGACATAAAGGCCATTGTCCTGAGCTGCAGACGTGAACAACAGAGAGAGGGCCTCTCTCAGGCTCCCTGATGAAAACTGAAGCCTACTGGAGAAGTGAAGAGAATCTCTGCAATAAAGGCACACCAGACCACCGTACTTGGTAAGTTAGAGGGATCATCACCTCCCATCAGAACCTGGACTCTCTTCAGGGGAAAGGCAGCTGGAACTTGCACTAGAGCCTTGCAGAGTTCAACCCTGCAGGAGGACAGGGAGCTCAACTTGGGACTTGCAGCCAGAAATCTGCCTGAATCTCACTGGTCTGTGAGTGGCTTGCTGAGACTCATTAACTTATAACTGCACACTGCTGCCCACATTGTCTATTGTGACAGGAGAGACATATCCTGAAGGAGGCCCTTCATTTTTATCTTTTATTTGTTATTTTCAAAATTACCACTTTTTTTGCTCTTATTTTCATTTTTTCTTCTTTTTCTACTCTTTTAAAATTCTTATTTTTCTCTTTTCTCCTCTCTCTCTCTCTCATTGTTCTTCATCTCCCTTTGTGTTCCTGTTCTGGCACTAATTCATATTTCTTCTTTATTTTTCTTTTCTTCCCTTCCCTTTTCTCACCTGTGTCCTCAGCCCTCACTGCTAACCTTCCCCTATCCTTCTAACTACCTATCCCTCCCTCCCCAACTCCTTCTAACTCCCCATCCCAAAGGGTAATGTTGCTATATTGAAGAGTTTATTCACTATAAACATATGTTGGGTTGGTCCTTGATTTTGATCTAATTCACACAGTTAAAGGTGATAGATTAATAACTACCACAAATTGTCATTTTCTCAGAGGTACTTGATGCTATTGTGTTGCTAATTGTACAACTTGGGCTAAGGTGTTGTGATTGATCTAATCAGTTGTCCTTCTTGGTATAATGAACATGAAATAGACTCAAGAGTTATTAGACTCAAAACCTAAAGGCCATCCATATCTGGAAGACACCTCAGAGAAGCAATCATTCCATAAGGGTTCTAAATACATCAACAAAGATACTTACAATAAGCAACTTCAAAGTATCAACTCAGGAACTAAACCAAGGTCAGTACCAAAAACAAAAATGAGAAGACATTTAAGCAAGGCACAAACTCAGACTTCCACCCAACAAAGGCCAAATTCTGGGGGAAATGAGGTGGAAAAGTCTGATAATCAATAACCTGGACACCCTGAATTGATAGCACAGGAAGTAACAAAACAGATGAATGAGGCTCTAGAAGAATTCAAAGCAGAAATAATCTCCCAGATAACTACAGAGATGGTGAGCAGAGTGAAAGACATGATTAGAGGCTCTAGAACAGAAACAGATAAAAAAAAAATAGATGAGCTCAGAAACATGCTGTAAGCCATAAATGCCTAGCATAAGAAAGAAATGGAAACAATGAAACAGATTCAAACAGATATTCAGGAGATTAAAAACTCCATTGAAAGCATGCATAGCAGATTAAGGGAATCTGAAGATAGAATATCAGATATAGAAGACAGGATTGTGGTTAAGGGCCATGAAAACAGAGATTTCTTAATAATAGTAAGGGACCACGAGAAGTCAAACCAGCAGCTGCTAGATGATGCAAAGAAGAACAACAAGACTGATAGGGCTGGGGATTTAGCTCAGTGGTTCCGCTGCCTGCCTCGCAAGCGCAAGGACCTGAGTTTGATCCCTGGTACCAAAAAAAAAATGCTTATCAAAAACAAACAAACAAACAAACAAAAAGACTGATAGGAGTCCATGAAAAAACAGGAGAAAGTACAATTGACATTAAAAAAAAAATCTGTTCACAGAAGTAACAGTAGAAAACTTCCCAGACAGAGGTGGAGAATTGGACATACAGATAAGTGAGGCATATAGAACTCCAACTAGCAATGATCAAAAAAAAAACTACACCTAGACATATAATAATCAAGATCCTAGAAACCCAACAGAAGAACAAAATCCTACAGGCAGTTAGAGAAAAGAAACAAATCACCTATAAAGGAAAGCCCATCAGAATCATGGCAGACTTCTCAACACAAACCCTCAAATAAAGGAGAGCCTGGAGTAAAGTATTTCAAGCCCTAAAAGAAAATAATTTCCACCCTAGACTGTTGTACCCTGCAAAATTATCTTTCAAAATTGATGGGGATATTAGATACTTCCACCACAAAGAACACCTGAGAAATTTCATGACACCAAACCAGCACACCAAACAATTCTAAGCAATATCCTAGAAAAAGACAATGAAGGTCACAACTCCATGAGGCCCAACAGAGCGAAGCCACCAGGCAAGGTAAGAAATGAAAGAGAAAGGGGGGAAAAAACCAAGAAATAAGAGGCAACAACAGTAAAACATCATGACAAAGATGAGTCAATATCTATCAATGATAACTCTCAATGTTAATGGCCTCAATTCACCAATCAAAAGAAAGACACCGACAGAATGGATTAAGAAGCACAATTCAGCAATATGCTATATACAAGAAACACACCTAACTCAAAAAGAAATTCATAGACTGAAAGTAAAAGGATGGAAAATGGTTCTCTACGTGACAGGAACACAGAAAAAAAGCAATCTTATTTGCAGACAAAGTAGATTTCAAACCAAAACTAATCAAGAGAGACAGAGATGGTCACTACATCCTTGTGAAGGGAACAATCCAAGAGGAAGAGATGACAATCATAAATATATATGCACCAAATACGAATATCTCCAGCTATACAAAACAAATATTAATGGACATGAAAAACCAAATAAGCACTACTACAATTGTAGTGGGGGACCTCAATACCCCACTAACACAAATAGACAGATCATCTAGACAAAAAATTAACAATGAAATTCTAGAACTGAACCAAGCTATTGAATAAATGGACTTAATAGATGTTTACAGACTGTTCCACCCCACAAAATCAGAATACACATTCTTTTCAGCTGTACACAGGTCATTCTCCAAAATAGACCATATGCTAGCTCCTAGGACATGTCTAAGTAAATGTAAAAGAACTGAAGTTACCCCCCTGCATAATATCAGACCATAGTGCAATTCAATTGGAGATCAATAACATAAGAAACCACAAAACTCACACAAACACATGGAAATTGAATAACACTCTCCTAAACGACCAATGGGTCACAGATGAAATTAAAGAAGAAATTAGACAGTTTCTACAAGTAAATGATAATGCAAGTACAACATACAGGAATCTATGGGACACAATGAAAGCAGTCTAATGAGGGAAATCCATAGCAGCGAATATCACATAGGAAAACAAAATGAGCCCAATTACACAACCTGATGTTGAAGCTTGAGAGCTTCTAGAAAAAGAAGAGCAGGACAAACCCAAAGCCAACAGAAAGGAGGAAATTATAAAGATCAGGGCAGAAATCAATGCAATGGAGACTAAGAGAATGACACAAAAAATCAATGAAGCCAAGAATTGTTTCTTCAAAAGAATAAACAAAATTGACAAACCCTTAGCCAACCTTATCAGGAAAAGGAAAGAAAAGACCCAAATCCATGCAATTAAGAACAAAAAATGTGAAGTCACAACAGACTCAGCAGAAATCCAGAGGATCACCAATACCTACTTCGAGAACCTGTACTCTAATAAAATGGAAAACACAGAATAAATGGACAGATTCCTAGATACATATGAATTGCCAAAGTTAAATGAAGAAGATATAGAAATTCTAAACTCCCCAATTACAATGAGTGAAATTGAAAATGTAATAAAAAATTTACCAACAAAGAAAAGCCCAGGTCCTGATGGCTTCACTGCTGAATTCTACAAGATATTTAAAGAAGAACTATTGCCATTACTCTTTAAACTCATCAAGGAAATTGAAAGGGAAGCAAGGCTTCCAAATTCTTTCCTGGAAGCAAGTGTTACTTTGATTCCAAAACCAGAGAAAGACCCAACCCCAAAAGAGAACTACAGGCCAATCTCCCTAATGAACATAGATGCAAAAATCCTCAACAAGATACTGGCAAACAGAATACAGAGGGTCATCAAGAAGATTATACACCCTGACCAAGTTGGATTTTTCCCAGAGATTCAAGGATGGTTCAACATTCGTAAATCCATAAATGTAATACACTATATTAAAAAAGTCAAGGACAAAAACCATATGATCATCTCAATAGATGCAGAAAAGGCATCTGACAAAATCCAACACCCATTCATGATAAAAATGCTACAGAAAATTGGAATAGAAGGCTTTATCTCAACCTGATTAAGGCTATCTATGAAAAACCAACAGCCAACGTCATACTAAATGGTCAAAAACTGAGAACTTTCACACTAAAATCAGGAGCAAGACAAGGATGCCCACTATCACCACTCCTGTCCAATATAGTTCTGAAAACATTAGCCACAGCAATTAGACAAGAGAAAGAAATAAAAGGAATAAAGATAGGAAAGGGAGCAGTTAAAACCGTCATTATTTGCTGATAATACGATACTTTACATAGAAAACCCAAAAAACTCTACCAAAAGACTTCTAGACTTAACTGACAGACTCAGTAGACTAGCTGGATATAAGGTCAACACTCAAAAAACAATAGCCTTCTTATACACAAATAGCAGACTCACTGAGAGAGAAATTAGGGAAACAATTCCTTTTATAATAGCATCCAAAAAAGTGAAATGTCTAGGCATCAATCTAACAAAGGAAGCAGAAGATCTCTACACTGAAAATTACAGCACTCTGAAAAAGGAGATTGAGGAGGATACAAGAAAATGGAAAGATATCTCTTGCTCCTGGGTACATAGAACCAATATAGTGAAAATGGCCATACTTCCAAAACTGCTATATAGATTTAATGTAATGCCGATTGAAATTCCAACAATATAATTCATAGAACTAGAGAAAAATATCCAAAATTTATTTGGAACCAGAAGAGACCTAGAATAGCAAAAGCAATTCTAAGCAACAGAGACATGGCTGGTGGTATCACAATCCCCAACTTGAAAATATACTACAAAGCTACTGTGATAAAAACAACATAGTACTGGCAAAGAAACAGACCTGAGAATCAGTGGAATAGATTAGAAGATCCAGAAACAACTCCAGACATACTCACCCACCTCATCTTTGACAAAGGAGCCAACCACCCTCATTGGAGGAAAGATAACCTATTTAATAAATGGTGTTGGAAAAACTGAATTTCAACCTGCCAAAGATTAAAACTAGACCCATACCTATCACCATGCACTAAACTAAAATCAAAGTGGATTAAAGATCTAAATATTAAGACAGAAACACTAAACTTGCTGGAAGATAAGTTAGGTAGAGCTCCTGAAGATATTGGCATAGGAAAAGACTTTATGAACAAAACCTCAGTAGCATGGGGAACTAGCACAAAGAATCAACAACTGGGATCTCATCTTATTAAAAAGCTTCTGCACTGCAAGTCCAACCAGCAACAGAGCTAAGAGACAATCTACAATGTGGGAAAAATTTTTTAGCAGCTGTACCTCAGACAAAGGACTACTATCTAGAATATATAAAGAACTGAAAAAAATCAGACCCCCCAAATTCAAAGACCCAATTCAAAAATGGGCATCTGAAATGAACAGACATTTCTCAGACAAAGAAGTAAAAGCAGCAAATAAATATATGAAAAAAATGTTCAACTTCACTGGTCATTGGAGAGATAGAGATGAAAACAACACTGAGATTCCATCTCACCCCAGAAAGAGTGGCTGCTATGAAGAAATCAACCAATAACAAATGCTGGCAGGGTTGTGGAGAGAAAGGAACCCTTCTCCATTGTTGGTGGGAGTGCAGACTGGTGTGACCACTATGGAAATCAGTATGGAGATATGTCAAAGAACTAGGGGTAGAGGTCTCATTTGATCCAGCTATTCCCCTGCTGGGTATCTTCCCCAAAGAATTAAAAGAATCATACCACAGCGATATATGTGCACCCATGTTTATAGCATGGCACAGTTTGTAATAGCTAAAGCTTGGAAACAGCCCAAGTGCCCATCAACTGGAAACTGGATAAAGAAGATGTGTTTTTTTTTATAGAATGGAGTACTGCTCAGCCATAAAGAATGAGAAACTAAAGACATTTATAGCTAAATGGATGCATATTGAGGCCATACTCATAAGTGAAATAAATAGGACACACATGTGTAAATACCGAATAGTTTCTCTGGTGTGAGAAACTTAAAGTGTAAATAAGGACTAAAATGATTAAAATGAATAATTGATAATTTGAAATAGGAAGAAAAGGTCCAAAGGTGTAGGGGTGGTGGAAGGGGAAGGGGAAAGGAAAGTAGGGGCAGGAAAAATTATGAGAAAAGAACAAAACTGGAAATGAAGTCTATGTAAATAGGGAAGGGTGGAGAGGGTGAAGGGCATACAGGGAATGGGGAAAAAATAAGAACCAAGTTACATCATGTACAGGTACAAGTACCCAATGATAAATGTAAACGTATTGTATACCTAAAATGTACCAATAAATGAATTTAAGGGAAACAAAACAAAACAAAAGCTAAATAGACTAGTAACAAATATATATGTTGATTTGGTAGTAAAAAAATCCTCTAAAAGAAGTCCAAAATGATTTCATCACAGCTTTTTAAGCCAATCTTAAAGAAACTATATAATACCAACTTTCCTAGTGACTAGGAAAACCTTATACATTTTTTGAGGCTAGAATATTCTTGATGCCCAAATCTAATAGAGGCAATACACAAAAATTTCTAGGTCAAACTTGGTTGTAAGCATACATGAAATATCCTAGCTAAAATACAAGCAGACATATTCTTGAATGTACATTTTAAAAACATGAACAAGTAGGGTTTGACCCATTATTTCAAGAGTGGCTTAATTAGAGATGCTTAATGTAATTCACCACATTATTAGATAAAAAGGAGAAAAGGTACAGTATCATCTTTGTTGTAGAAAAGCAATTAATCTTCATGCATTAATAATTTAAATATAAACAAACAACAAAACAGAACCAGTATAGAACTGAAAAAGAATATCTATCCAAACCTTATGGAATACATAGTACCATTATTATCCAACATGATATTGGAAGTTTCAGTGAATGTATTAAAATGCTAAAAAGAAAAAACCTAGGAAAAAATATTAAAAGAAGACAAAATTAGAATTTATAGATGATATGGTTATTGAAAGACCCTATCAGAACCTGTAAACAAACAATTAGAATCAGAGAATTCAACAATGTTGCTATGTATATACATATATAACACATGCACACATATATAACAATAGTTTCTATATAGTAGCAATTAGTTAAAATATATTTTTTAAGAAGGATCTCATTTTCAATAGAATAAAATCTATAAGGTATCTAGGAATAAGTCTAAAACCAACATTTTATTGAAGATACATATAAATTATTCCATTTAAAATTTATTTTAATCTATTTATTTAGGCTCTTATCTCCACTCTATCAAAATGTTGAAGGCATAGTTTGTTCTGGGTACTGTTCTTCGTGCTGCTAGAGATGTAGTGATACGCAAGACAAAGTTTTAGTCTTCATGAAACACATTCTAGTGGAGGGAAGCAATAATAAAATGACTAAATGTACAGCATTGTAAAAAGTGCTGGATGAAAAACAAGTTAAGGGAATACATGATGAGGAGGGTAATATTGAGAAAGAGTGGTAGAAGGAAAGGTGAATACATATGACAGAGACCCAAATGAAGGGAGCCTGCCAAGGGGATATTTGGCAGCAAAAGGGGAGCGTTTTCTAAGGAGAGAGAGAGAGAGAGAGAGAGAGAGAGAGAGAGAGAGAGAGAGAGAGAGAGAGAGAGAGAGAGAGAAAGGGCAAAGGTCCTGAAGAGCATAGAAGGTCTAAAAACAGAAACATAAGGTCACTGTGGCTAGAGGAGTGGATGAGATGGAAGATGGAGGGAGTTGAGGTTATAGAGTTATGCACAGAATAGATCATAGAGGACCTTCCTGTAGGCCTTCATAAGTAATACAGATTTTCCTTTGAGTGACATGAGGTGCCATTGATTGGTTTTGAACATAGGAGTGGCATAATTTGATTTGTGTTATAAACAGATCATTTACTTCTGTTTTGCAGATAGAATATACAGTGGCATGGGTAGAATCAGGATCAGTTAGGAGAATATTGTAATAAACCAGGTGAGAGATCATGATGTCTAGGAAGAGTGTGGTAGTGGTGAAGGTGGGAAGTGATACAGTTGTGGGCATGTTTGGAAGAGAAAGCAAAAAGTTTGCTAATACGTAGTTTGGATATGTGTTCTGAGGAAAAAGTCAAGGAGATTTGGTGCTATAATTAGTTTTAAATTTATGGACAAGGTATTTTGGCTCAAGTAACTGGAAGGATACTTTTGCAACAACTGAGATGAGACATGTTGGATTATGGCTGGTTTTGAGGAAAAATTGGGGGTTGAATGTTTAATATCTGTTAGGTATTCAAGCTGAGATGCCAAGAAAGCAGTTATCTATATGGTGTGAAGTCTAGCAGAGAAATTAGCCCAAGATAAGTTTGGAAGTATCGGCTTATTGATGGTAAATGAAATCATGAGACTGGATAACTCATCTGGAGAATGATCATAGAAGAGTCAAAAGGAGCCAGGGGAGCATATCAATAATCCCAGCCTCTTGGGAGGCTGTGGCAGGAAGATTGCAAGTTTGAGGCCAGCCTGGGCAACTTAGCGAGATCCTGTCACAAAATTAAAACACAAATGATAAACACAATTAACGCAAATGATTGGGGGTGTAGCTCAGTGGCAGAGCACTTGTCTAGTATGTGCAAAGCTCTAGGTTCAATATCCAGCATCAAAAATCAAAAACAAACAAACAAAAACCAACCTTCCCCAAAACAGAAGAAGAACTGAGCTCTTGAGTTCTTAAGCATCGCTTTAAACTATGTGTTCTTATGCACTAGGGTTTTAGATCTAGGTGGTTTGCTCTATACTCTTTTCTATTAAGCTTGGTGTTTTTTACTCTTTCTTAAATTTAAAATTGACACATAATTGCACATATTTATGAGGTACAATGATATTTCAGTGCACGTATACAATGTGTAATGATCAATTCATAATAATTAGCATGTACATCACCTTGAACACTTATCATATCTTTGTGCTGGGAGCATTGGAAATCTTATCTTCTAGCTATTTGGGAATGTACAATAAATTATTGTTAACTATACTCACTGTATTTTGCCATAGAACACTAGAATGTATCCTTCCTATCTGACTGTATTTTTATACTTGATGACCAACCTATCTTTAACACTTCCTTCCTGCTTGCCTTCCAGCCTCTGGTGACCACTATTCTATTCTTTTCTACTATGAGGTCAACTTATTTAGCTTCTGTGTACAGTGGTTGTTGTGTTTCCCTACACCACTTGTGGGAAACTCCACTAAGTCCCTTGTCTCTGTCATCCTCAGCTTCTCACAGTTAGGTCGATTAATTTCCTGATCTGTAGTCAATCTAGATCTAATTCCTAAAATGATTCACATTGGAAACACGAAGAGTTTCAGAAATATGAAGACTTTTTTTCCGGTGGGGTATAAAATAAGTTACTGTCATTGTTTAGGGATATAACTCCATGCCTCTGGGACTCTGCATCTGCCCTGTAAGGAGGAAGGGAAGCCCAGACCACCTACCTACTTCTCTCTCTCCGCGCTCACAGACATGGCCATGACTATCTGCTTAAGATTACCAGAGCCAAGTTCTTTATGCCTTTCAACTTTGCTTATGTGAGTCATCAAAAGAACTCTGGGGCTCCTTGATCTCTACATGAGGGCCTCCTGTTCTGACCTCCCACCCCCACACAACAGTTTGTGTATTTCCTTAACCTATCTCTACCTCTTATCTTTCTTCGGATCCTGAAATCCTTCTGTTGTATTCTCTAAAACCATAGTCCTTGTTTGCCCAGAACAATTTCAATTTACGCATGCTTGTGTCACTGTCCTGCTCAGTTTTGCATCTGCCATTCTCAAAAGGGTCCCAGATAGGATCAGAAAATATATGGTCACCTTTCTGAGAACACAAAATCATCAGCAAAATCTGCTATATTCTTTCTCTGTTTGCTGAATGTTCCTTTTATCTTTTTTGTACTGGGGATGAAACCCACGTATTCATGCATGCTAGCTAAGCACTCTATTGCTGAGGTATACTTGCAGCCCTTAAAAAAACAAAAACAAAAAAAACAACTATTTTATTTTGAGACAGTAGCTTGCTAAATTATTCAGGCTGTCCTTAAACTTGTGATTCTCCTGCCTCAGCCACCCAAATATGTGGGATTACAGGCATGCTCCTCTGTACTCAGCTCGCCCTCACCTTGATTTAACTAAAATCTAGGGACCCACAGACCCCTTAGCCTAAGGTCCCTCACTGTGGCTACCACATTATTCTCCCTTTCTCTTGCCTAAAGATCCTCATCTGTGATTCTCTATCTCTGAATATATTAGCCATTTTCCTACCTTGTTGTTATTACCTATGACCCTCAGGTGCCCTTCCAGTTTCTCCAAGATTTTAACTTTTGCCTCACTGCCCCTCTCTCCAATTAATTATATCATCCTTTGTGATCCCAATATATCAATACCTGATCCTTCCAACATATTAGCCTCTCAGTGCCTTGAAATTCCCTCTTCCAGTTTTATCCTCCACCTAATTGCGGCCCCTTGCCTCCTTGTCATTGCCAGTGACTCCTACTCCTTTTCTATATCCCCCAAGAAAAACACAAAAGGGCACTCTCCCTTTAAATTCATGACCATGAACCTCAAGTGGGCACTTAATGTTGCCAGGAAATCACATAATATTATCCTAGTCCATTTACTCTGCTGGTTTCCTAGGCAACTATTTCATACCTTCTCCTCTCCCTTCAAACCTCTAACACCCCTGCACACATCCTCATTCTAAGCCGCTAACCTTGCTTCCAGTTTCACTAAGAAAATAAGGGCAATCAGAAAACAAAGGCTGATGAATTCCTACCCTTGCATCTACTCACCCACCTAACTCTGTGCATATCCCCTAGCCTTTCCACTATTACTATGGATGAACTGTCCCTGCTCATAGTGAGCCCTACCCCTCCACTTGTTTGTGAGTTTCCATTTCTTTCTGGCAATTTTCTCCTCTCTTGCCTCTCTAGTATAAAACTACTTCCCTCTACAGGTTCTTTCCCATCAGCTTCAATTATACTATTACTCCCATAAAAATTTAAAATTTTTCTTTTGAGTCATTATCCTTTGCTCACTATCCACCCCATTTCTCTGTTCCCTTTTATAGCATAATACCTCTCTAGTATTGTCTCTATTCAATGTCTGTAATTCCTCTTTTCCTATTCTTTTCAACTTCTAATTTTGAAACAATTAGAGATCCACAAGAAGTTGCAAAAATATGTAGATCTTTGTGTAAGCTGACAGCAATCAATATACAGAACTGTTCCATTGCCGCAGACATCTTCCTGCTATCTGTTTCTAGCCACACCCACTCCCCTCCCTCCCACCAGCCCTATCCCCTGGCAACCACTAATCTGTTCTCCATCTCTGTAATTTTCTGATTTAGAAAATGTGTAAATGGAATCCTACAATAGGCGACCTTTTGAGCTTGCTTTCATGCATTCACCATAATGTCCTTGAAATTCATTTGTTAATGCATGTCTCCCTCATCCCCTCTTCCTTTCCCTTATGTTTCTGTACAAAAAGGGAGAGGGAAGGCAGTGCACAGGAGTGGCAGCAGCATCCACAGGCCTTGACAGAGGCACTGTGGGTCTCAAACAGATCCTCCAGGACAATGTCAAGTGTAGTGCCAATCTTTCTGGCCATCTAGCCATGCTCCATGGTGCTGAGGTTAAGGACAGAGGCTGAGCAGCTCTTCATGGAGAATTCTCTGTACCATGATCTTAATGAATGCAATGGTCTATGGGCAGCTTCTTGTAGGTGGAAGGGTTGAAGCTAGTGTGGTGGGGAAGCATGGTGTTCTTCACTTTTTGCAGCATCCGCAGTTTGCCATAGGCCTTCACTAGCCCCAGGAAAATCTAATCCATCTTCCACACCACACAGTTCTTGTTGAACCCCTTGGCCAAAACGTGTTCATGCAGGTGCTCGCAGAGAAGTTTGCCTAGCACAACAGGCACTTGTCTCCCAAAGTCTCCTTAGCTACTGGCAGGTACATACACTGGTGAGGTTTCAGTCTCAGACATCAGGGCACCATGGAGTCTATACTGTACACCTCAAGGGGCTTGGTGTCCTGGGGCATGAGACTTGCTATTTTGCTCTCTTCCAAGTAGTATAGTATAAGATTCATGACTTCTTGGCCAGGTTGAGATTCTCCAGGATGCTCATCTAGTGTAGGTACAGCTGGGTGCTGCACGACTGTGCTGGTCAGCTCACTGGCCCTCAGGGTCCACAAGAAGCTCTTTTGGCCAATGGCTGACACCAGGTGGCCACTGTGGCAACACAGAGCAGTCATGAGCCCCTTCTGGTCCTTCTCACACACAGCCTTTAATTTATTCTATGGTAAGTGTATGATTCATTTAAGAAACTACTATTTTGTTTCTGGAAGTATACCACTGTACATTCCAGAGCAACCATACCACTTTACATTCCCATCAGAAATTCATGAAACATCCAGTTTGTTTGCATCCATACCAGCATGTACTATTATAACTATTTTTTTTTGTAACAGGGATAGAACTCTGGACCTTGCACTTTCAAGGCAGGCGGCAGAACCACTGAGCTAAATCCCTGACCCCTATAACTACTTTTTGATTGAACTGTTATTGCAGGTATGTAGTGATGACACATTGTAGTCTTAATTTGCATTTCCCTCATGGCTGGTGATGATGAACATCTTTTTATTTGTATATTTGTCAATTGTATATTCTCTTCAGTGAAATGCTCCTTCAAATCTTTTGCTCACTTTTAATTGTTTTTTTGTTTTGTTTTGTTTTACCATTCAACTTTGAGTGTACTTTATATGTTCTATTCTTTCAACATCTGAAAAAAGTTATGCCACTTCCTCTGGCATGCATGATTTCTGATGAGATATATGTCTTTATTCTAATTGTTTTTCTCCTCTAGGTAAATGTCATTTCTCACTTGTTACTTTCAAGATATTTTTTGGAGGTGGGGGTAATTTCTTTTATTTTTTTCTATAATTATTTTATTTTGATTAACACATATTAATTATACGTAATAGTAGTGTGTTGGTTACTTTTCTCTTGTTGCTGAGACAAAATACCCAACACCCAGAGTTTAAGGGAGAAAGCTTTATTTGGCTTACAGCTCATAGAGGTTTCGGTCCATAATCGTCTGGCTCCAAGGCAGGGTGGCATGGCAGAGGAGAAACAACAACACAAGGTAGCAAAAGCAACAAGGACCTTAACAGCATCTTCCTGCCCCTTTTATCTTATTCATACTGCTTAGCACAGGTAGCACTGATGCCCTGAATCCTAGTGTACTCGGGCCTAGCCCCACCATGAGTCAATCACACACTCTAGATTCAGCCACCTCCAAAATAGCCCAAGACCACATGAGGTTTTGGGGGACATCTAGACACAAACCATAACAAGTGGGCTTCAATGTGGTATTTCCATATATGCATACAGTGCACTGATTAAATTCAGTCTCCTTTTATGCATCCTGCTACCCCTCTTTCCAAACTCCATTAATTGCTATTTTACATTCAGATTCACTTTTTTTATTAGTACATATTTGTCATACATATTGATCACATTCATCATAGGGCAGATTGACTTCTTTTAAAGCTTCATTTATGAAAGAGAACATGTGATACTTGTTTTTCTGTTATCTGGCCTATTTCACTCAACATGAAGTCCTTCATTTCCTTCCATTCTGTTGCAAATGACAGAATTTCATTATTCTTTATGGCTGAATAATATTCCATAGGCTATATCACATTTTATTACCTATTCATCAACTGATAGGCACTTAGGTTGATTCCATACCTTAGGTGTTATGAATAGTGACATAATAAACAAAGACTTGCGTGTATCTCTTTGGTTTTCTGATTTCAAGAAATTTTTGTTGTCTTTAGTTTTCAAAAGTCTGCTGTATCTTGGCATAGGTTTCTTTGGGTCTATTCTGTTCTGGTTTTGTTTGACTATTGAATCTGTAGACAAATTTCCCAAATTTTGGAAAGCATCAATCATTATTTCCTCAAATACATTTTAAGCTCCGCATTTTTCCCTCTCCCTCTAGGTCTTCTAACATATGAATGTTAGATCTTTCGACATAGTTCCATAGGTTCCTGAGGTAATATTCATTTTTAAAATCCAGTCCCTTTTCTGTGCGTTGTTCAAACTGCATAGTTTCTATAGTTCTGCCTTCTAATTTGCTCACTGTTTCTTCCATATTCTCCATTCTGCTGTTGAGCCCATTTAATGAGATTTCAAACTTTAATTATTGGAACTTTTGGTTCTAAAATTTCCATTTGGTCCTTCTTTATATCATTTATTTCTTTTCTGAGACTATTTTTTCATTCATTTCAAGGCTGTTGTTAATTGCTTTTTGAAGCATTTTTGCATTGGATGCTTCAGAGTTCTGGTAAATAGAGTTCTGACATCTGCATCACATGAGCCTTGATGTCTGTTGATTGTTTTTTCTTACTTGAGATTCTTTTGGTTCTTGTTATGACAAGTGATATTTGTTTGTATTTAAATCTTCTGTTTTAACTGCCCTCCCCTGATACCATACTGGGAAGGGAACACTGCCTTGTTATGCTAGTTGGAGATGGAAGACAATGTTCCTTACCTTGTTTTCACTATGGGACAGAAGGGACACTTTATTCCTATTGGGAAAGGTGAAAATTTAAGGTCTCTGTTAGGCCTGCACTGATTGCACTCAAGCACTATGCCATTCTGCAGATTCCAAGGTCTGTAGCAGATCTGCCTTCTCTTCATCTTTCAGAATCATCTTAGTTCATTTTATATTTAATATCCAGAGATTTTATTAGTAGGAGGAATAAGGATGACTGCATTAACTCTATCTTGTGTCCAAGCAGAAGTTCCTTCTCCATTTTCTCCTAAACCCACTCTTATCAAGGTTTCATCTCCCGTGACTACCAATGTGAATATTGTCATTATCACCAGTGACCTCCATGTTGGCAAATCCAATGTCATCCTCAGTTTACTTGACCCATTAACTCAGTTGATCACTACCTTCTTTTTTACTTATTCTTTTTTAAGTTTTAAAAAATTTATTTTAAATACATTATTTTCAATTGACACATAGTAACTACACATATTTATGAGGTATAGTGTAACATACAATATATACATGTATACAATGAGTAATTATTAAATTAGGGTAATACATGATTTCTTCATGATGAGAACATTTAAAATCCTTGCTACTAGCCATTTTGAAATATGCAGTTAATTGTTGCCAACCATTCCCTCCTTCTTGAAGCACTTTCTTCACTCATTTCCAGGATGCCACACTGTTTGGATTTATCTCACAGTTATGTTCTTAGTTTTCTCTTTGGACCCTCCTCAACTTTCTTATCTCTTAATGTGGGAATGTCCCAGAGTTCAGCCTTGTCCTCTTCTCTCTCTGCTCTCCTTTGGTCATTTCATCTTATCTCATGGTACCATCTCCTGTTAATTTTCAAATTCATAACTCTGGCCAAAACATTTGCCTTAAATTATAGCTTGTGCTTAATATCTTCACATGAGTATTTAATATATTCTTTTAATTTAAAAATTTTAAAACCACAAACCTGATTTGATTGGTACACAATGTACATATGTATTGAAGCATCACATTGTACCTCATAAATATGTACAGTTATTATGTATCAGTTAAAATAAAATAAAAGTTTGAAAAAGAAAAAAATATTAACAATGGATTAATCTGGGTAAATGGTATATGTGTGTTTTTTGTATTACTTCAGATTTTGCAATTTTTGAGGCTGGGCGTGGTAGTGCACCCCTGTAATCCCAGCACTCTGGAAGGCTGGGACAGGGGGATCATGAGTTCCAGGCCAGCCTGGGCTGCACAGTGAGATCCTATCTCAAAAAAATTGTTTTGCGACTTTGTTTTTCTGTACTGTCACAGATTGAGCCTAGGGCCTTGTGCATGTGAGGCAAACACTCTATCACTGAACTATACCCCGGGCCTTAGATTTTGCAATTTGATTGTTAACTTGAAACCATTTCCCAGTAAAAAATTTTTGAAAAGGCAAACAAATGAATAGAAGGTTAAAAAACCCTGAAATTATGATCTCTATTCTCCTCAAATTCACTTGTTCTCATTATTTCTATTTGCTCAAACCACAAACCTTGGGATCATTCCTGACTTCTCTCTTTCTCTAATTCCTTACATCCAATCCATCAGCAAATCCTGATGGTGCAACCTTGTAGCCAATCTGACCTCTTATCATCCTCACTGTTATCGCCTTGGTCCAAGCTACTATTATCTTTTGCCTGGATTGCTGAAATCATCTCCTAACTGATGCTTCTCCTTCCACCTTTGCCCTTCTATGTAACTCAGTAACCAGAAAATCTTTTTAAGAGAAAAGTCAGACCCTATCACTCTTTTTCTGAAACCCTCCCATGGCTCCCAAGCCATGGCTCAACAAGGGCAAAAGTCAAAGTCCTTACTGGTTGGACAGGATTTGGTCCACTCTTAGTTCTCTGACCACGTCACCAACTTTGGTCTTCTTTGCTTACTCTGTTTCTATCACACCGGTCGTTCTCAATCACACCAGGCAGAAAGCCCTCTGGGAGCCTCTCCACTGCTTTCCCTCAACCTGAACTATGAGTCCCTTTCCTCCAGGCCCTGGCCTAGCCTTTTCTCTCACTTCCCTCAAGCTCTTTCTTCTAGTGTCACCTTCTCAAGTGTCTCCTCTCAACATCTTCTCTGATTTCTCTATTATAAGCTGTAATCCTCTGGATACTTTATATATCCCTTCACAGTTTAATTTCTTCCATAGCCCTTAATTTCTATGTGTACTACATAATATTTTTATCTATTCACCATCTGTCATCATTCCCACCCCCTCAAAAGTTTAAGGTCAGCAGGGCATGGACTTTTATATTTTTGTTGTATTTTCTGTACTTTTGTCTTTTTTTTTTAAATTAAATTCTTTTATTGGTACATTGTAGGTATACAACACAATTACATTTCTCATTGGGAATTGTACCTTTATATAATGCATCTTGGTTCTTATTTTTCCCCCATTCCTAGCCCTCCCTTCACGCCCTCCACCCTTCCCTATTTACAAAGACTTTATTTCCATTTTTTCCATTTCTCATCATTTTTCCTTTCCCTTCTTTCCTTTCCCCTGCCCCTCCCACTACCCCTACCCCTTTGGACCTTTTCTTCCTATTTTGCATTATCAATTATTCATTCTAATCATTGGTACATTTTAGGTATACAATATAATGACATTCATCATTGGAAATTTGCACCTTTACATAGTCTCTCTTGGTTCTTATTTTTCATCCTTGCCCAGCCCTCCCTTCAACCCCTCCAGTCCTCCCTATTTACAAAGATTTTCTTCCTATTTTTCCATTTTCTCATATTAATCCCATTCCCTTCTATCCTTTCCCCTAGCCCTCCCACTTCCTTCCCCTTTGTCCCTTTGCTTCCTATTTCACATTACCTATTATACATTTAGTCCTTATTTACACTTTCAGTTTCTCACACCAGAGAAACTATTCAGTATTTACACATGTGTGTCCTATTTATTTCACTTAAAAGAGTATCGTCTCAATGTGCATCCACTTAGCTATAAATGTCTCTAATTTCTCATTTTTTTATGGCTGAGTAGTACTCCATTTTATTAAAAAACCACATTTTCTTTATCCAGTCTCCAGTTGATGGGCATTTGGGCTGTTTCCAAGTTTTAGCTATTACAAAAAAGATGCCCATTTTTGGACTGGGTCTTTAAATTTGGGAGGTCTCATCTTTTTAAGTTCTTTATAGATTCGAGATAGTAGACCTTTGTCTGAGAAAGAGCAGGTGAAGATTTTTTCCCACATTGTGGGTTGTCTCTTCACACCACTGGTGGTTTCTCTTGCTGTACAGAAGCCTTTTAATAAGAAGAGATCCCACTTGTTTATTGTTTGTGCTAGCTCATGGGCAACTGAGGTTTTGTTCATAAAATCTTTTCCTACACCAATGTCTTCAAGGGTTCTACCTAACCTCTGTTCCAACTGGTTCAGAGTTTCTATTTTAATATTTAGACCTTTAATCCATTTTGATTTTAGTTTAGTGCATGGTGAGAGATATAGTAACGTTGACGGTTATAACTGAAATGTATTGACTTGTCATTGCCATGACTTTTTCTTTTTGTTGGGTTCTCCCCTTTTACATTTAATTTCTTGTCATGCCAGATGGGTTCATTCTGCTTTGCTTCCTGGGGTTGTGATCCTCAATCTCTGTTCCTAGGATATTGTGTAAAATTCTTTGGAGTGTTGGTTTGGTATTCACGAAGTTCCTAAGGTGCTCTTTGTCATGAAAGTGTCTTATTTCTCCATCCATTTTGAAAGACAGTTTTTCAGGGTACATCAATCTGGGTTGGAGGCTGTTTTCTTTTAGGGCTTGGAATATGTCACTCCAAGCTCTTCTTGCCTTGATGGTTTATGTTGAGAAGTCTGCTGTGATTCTGATGGGCTTTCCTTTGTATGTGATTTGTTTCTTTTCTCTGATTGCTTGTAGAACTTTGTTCTTCTGTTGTGTTTCTGGAATCTTAACAATTATATGCCTGTGTGTAGATTTTTCTTGATCAAGGCTATTTGGAGTCCTATATGCCTCACTTATCTGTATGTCAAGCTCTTTTCCCCTGCTTGGGAAGTTTTCTGCCATTATTTCTGTGAAGAGATATTTTATGTCATCTCCACTCTCTCCTGTTTCTTCATTGAGCCCAATCAGTCTTATGTTATTCTTTTTTGCATCATCTAGCAGCTGCTGGATTGATTTCTCATGTTCCCTTATAATTTTGAAGCAATTTTTCTTTTCCTGGTCACTAATTACAATCTTATCTTCTATATCTGAAATTCTGTCCTCACATTGGCTCATTCTGCTGTGCAGACTTTCAATGGAGTTTTTGGTGTCCTGGAAATCTATTTGCATCTGTTTTATGGATTCCATTTGTTTCCTATGTTGGGATTCCATCATGTTCCTCAGCTCCTCTCTAGATGTATTAATCATGTTTTGCACTAGGGGCACAATTTCTCCTGTTATCTGAGAAATTATTTCTGATTTCATTTTTTCCAGATCCCCTTTTGTTGCCAGTTCAGTGGGACCAGGTAGTTGAGTATCAGAGTGTTCCATCTCATTTCCCTTTGGGGTTGTTGTAGGTGATCTGGAAGTCTGGTTTTGAGACTTACTTACATGTTTTCTCATTTCGACTGGGGTGGGGGCCTGTTAGCACCTGCACGGATTACCTCCTCTGAGCTGGGAGAGGTGGGACAGGTGCCGGGAGCAGCGGTAGGGATGGTGACCCAAAAGCCCTTTCCTGTGGGCTGGGAGCAGCGGGAGGGATGGTGGCCGGGAAGCCCCTTCCTCTGGGCCAGGAACAGTGGGACAGAAGGTGACCCAAAAGCCCTTTCCTCTGGGCTGGGAGCAGCGGGAGGGATGGTGACTGGGAAGCCCCTTCCTCTGGACCAGGAGCAGTGGGACGGCGGTTCAGAAGCCCCTACCTCTGGGCTGGGAGCAGCGGGACTCAGTATCTTGGTCTGGTGGTCTGGTGTCCTCTGCGTCTTTGTAGTGTGGAACCAGGTGGCTGCCTGTCTGCAGCGGGGTGATTCGGCATGTTCCGTGGGACTGGGGACCTCGGTAGGGCGTGCACAGACCTGCCTGTCTGCAGAGGGCTGATTCGGCGTGTTCCGTGCGACTCAGTACTTTTGTCTTTTTTGTATTTTCTCTACTTAGAACTGGGTATGACACATAGTAAGTAGTCAGTGTATAAATAAGTGAATATGTCACCTCAGAATGTAGTGTCCCAGTACTTTTTGTTACTAGTTGTGGCACCCTTTGTAGGATTTGAGTATTAAAGTTTTATTTTAAATTTGAATTCTTTTTACTGCCATTATATCTTAGAGTTAACTTGTCTACTCTTGCTAGGTTCTGAAGGTTACCAGCATGACGGACCAACAATAGCAAAAAGAAAAAAAAAAGAATGTATTTTTGTCAGATTTTTATCTAGCGTAGCAAAACTAGATAAGGTAATGATTCAGTAAATCGTCATTTTGAGTATTCTAAAGCTATTTAAAGTGACTACAAAAATATATAAAAACATGATCCCCGGCACCCCCTCCCCATTACATACAGATAATCCGGCCAAGGGAAAGCACAGATAGTAAAAATAAAATGGAACTAGAGGTAAGGTTAACACAAAATACAATCTATAAAGTCTTGTTCATCTGCTACCATGGACCAAACATTTGGCTTCAAGCTTTCTACGAGCCAAGGCAAAACGGCAAAACAGGATAGGGTTTGAGTCACAAATCCCTACCTGCAGAGAATATCCTCGCTCTAGAGCCACGTTCTTTACCAGTAGATTGCGCACATTCCATGTGCCCGGAGTAGCGAACCAACTCTTCAAAGCAGATCTAATCCAAGCCTAATATTAAACATTCTTTCTGAACTATGTGACTGGCTATTTATTTGTCACCATTTAGTTCTTAGTGCAGTTTTATGGGGAAGCTATTTTTATCTCCTTTAGAGATAAGGAGAGGTAAATCTCTTGCTCAAACCTGAATTCCAAACCAGTTTCTGCTCTATCATACCCCGCTGACAAACTGCAGTCATTTGGAAAACAAGGTAGTTATTTTTCTACTATCTGGAATTTGTGGGAGGCTCTGCTCGATTGGAAGGCTTTCCTAGTGCCACTGCCACAAAATGCAATAACGGAAACAACCTTGGGTTTCTGAAAGAAGCTGTTTCAAACCAGGGAAATAACTTAATCTGTGTACCTCAACTTCCTCTTCGGCCAAATGGGAATAATAAAATGTGTTCCTCTTAACTCTGAAGGTGGTGTGAGGATAGAAGAGGGAGAGATATGAAAACAGTGCCAAGTGGAAAACACTGTAAAAATGATGTATTAGCCAGAGGTGGTGGTGCACACCTGTAATCCCAGCACTCAGGAGGCTGAGACAGGAGAATCGCCACGAGTTCAAAGTCAGCCTGGGCTGCAGAGTGAGTTCAAGGGTCAGCCCAAACTACATAGCAAAACCTGTTTAAAAATGTATTTAACCCAGCAGTTGTTGAATTCTTACAGTGAGCAGGCACTACCACAGTGCTATCAGGCAACACTACTCACTGTGGCCCAATGCTGGTTTACTGAACATTTGTTATTGGTCTGTATCAAACCAGAATAAACTTGCAAGTAAATGTTTCCAAGTCCTAACAACAATTTGATGGAATGATTTTATGTTTGTTGAATATGGTCATCAAAGGATTTGGTTTGTATTTTCGTAGTTTATTTTTATCATTTAAAAAAAGTATTGGTATGCACTGCATTTGGGAGAAGTGGGTCACACCTGGCTAATATATCATTCTTACAGAACATTTCCCACTTGGCGCTGTTTTCACGTTTCTCCCTCTTCTATCCTCACACCACATTCAGAGTTAAGGGAAGCACATTGTATTATTCCCATTTGGCCAAAGAGGAAGTTGAGGCACTTGAACTTGGACTTCTCACACATAGAGGGCAATCTGACATGGGAATTTTTTTAACAGTAAAATTTCTCATGAAAATCATCTGCCAAAACTTGTGTTAGACAAAACTAGAGAACTATAAAGGGGTTTTTGTATACCATACGCTTTGTTTTTTTGCAGTTTTATACCTTTATTTGAAAATCTAAATGTTCTCATCTACATTCGCTGTCTGGAGAGTTTTGAACAGGGATGTAGGTTACCAAAGTACAGAGCTTCGTTGGTGAATCTTCATCTTCATTTCCTTTTCTGGACAACTGCACATGGATGCTGTATGGGACATTCCTTTTGCCTTTGGCCCAGTCAGCTTTGTTGAGGCCCGTATCAATGCACACATCTGGAGTCCCTCACCTCCTTTATGGCAAATTTCCCGATCTCCTTAAGTGCCCGAGGGGTGCGCTGCTTGAAGCCCACTCCGTGGATGTGCTTATGAATGTTGATGATGTATTCTCAGGTCACCATTTCATTGGCTGCAGAATGGCCCTTCTTTGTGGGAGCCATTCTGCCTGGCCCAAGTTGGAAAGGAAGGGTGTGAGTGATTATGAGAGGGGAAGTCATGGTCAGAAGTACAACTTCATATAATGTGCGTTTCTAATGTATGTTCACAGACTAACAGAATCTTTCATTGGCTGGCACTAAGGAGTAAACTAACCGACTGGCTGTTCAGTCTAATCTTTACTATCCATGACGGTCATTCAAAAATTTTTCTATATTACTTTTAAAAAATATGAAACTGAACAGGACACATACTTCATGGAACAAAATTGAGAAAGTACACAGCTTACATTTTGATTTTTCCATGTAATGCATTAAAGATAATTAAATTAAAGATAATTAAATTAAAGATAATTTTCTGTATAAGTACATGAAAAGCTTTCTTATTTCTTTTCCTATTGGATAAATATTCCATTATGTATTTAATCAGTCCCCTATTGGGGAACATGTGGTTGTTCTCCACTTTTTGCTATTACAAACAATGCTCCAATGAATCACCTTGCACACACAACATCTTATACCTATGTATGCAACATAACAAATTTCTAGAAACATAAGTTTGGGAAATTATATATATATATATATATATATATATATATACACTGGGGATTGAACCCAGCCCTTTTTATCTTTTTATTTTGAGACAGAGTCTCACTAAGTTGTTAAGTTACCCCCCAGGCTGGGCTTGAACTCACAGCCCTCCTGTCTCAACTATGCAGAGTGCTGGGATTCTAGGCATGCACCACCGCTGGCTTATTTTTAACTTTTATAGTTATTGTAACATCACTGGTAATTGACTAACTGTGCTCCCACCAGTAATTTATGAGAACTCTCCCCTCTTTATCAACACAGTATATCATCAATATTTGTATACTTTGCCAGTGGTATCTCACTGTACTTTTCATTAATATTTCTCCAATTTTGAATTAGCTACCTATTATTGGTATAGAAGCCACTTATTAATTTTGATACTCAGCTTTCCAAGTATAGGGCAATTATTAAGAATTTCAGATCACTCTATTATTATCAGAATTTCCTAACTTATTGCCTCAGTATATCTCCTGAGCTAGAGAACTTTGTTTATTTTCTTTTATTCTGTCCCATTTTTCTAGATTATTTCCAGCATTCCTTGAGAACCCCAGATATTTTACTTTTAAACCTGGTGGGGTGGTACACACCTGTAATTCCAGCACTTGGGAGGCTGAGGAAGGAGGATCACAAATTCAGAACCCCAGAACCTCCCAATCAAAATCAATCAATCAATTAAGTATCTTGGCTGGGGGTGTAGCTTAATGGTAGAGTGCAATTATATTTATATTTAGCAATGTGTGATTTAGGTATATTTAGCAATTTGTGATTCTGGCTTCAGTCCTCAGCACTAAAAAATAAAAAATAAATAAAACTAGCACCCTAGGGGCTAGAACAATATCTGGCACAATAGTATACGCTCAACAAAATGTAGAAGAATTAAATTGAAAGAATACCAGAAACATTCACTTACTACTTTGCATGGCCATAAACTCATGTAACAATTTTAGCCTGTACTTGCAAAGCCAATTTCAATTTCATTTCAAAATGGAAGCTCAAGCTGCTATAGACAAAATGATTAGGTGTAACTGTCATGGTTAGGTGTTACTGTGCTCTATTGCTCTGGAGGTTTTTCTTTTGCAAAACTAACTCTAAAGCGCTACCTTTTATTATACAGAGATATTCACTATTTTATTCTTTCTTTATAATTAACTTTTAAGGTCACATCATATTTACCCTTTGCTTTCTAACACCTGGTATGTATCTTGATCGTCAGTCTGTTGACCATCTTAGGGGTGGGAACATCATTTTCAAATTTTCCAGGGGAGGGCCAGGGATTTTTTAGCTCAGTGGTTCTGGTGCCTTCCTTGAAAGTGCAAGGTCCCGAGTTCAATCCCTGGTACCAAAAAAAAAAAAAAAAAAATTTTTCCAGGGGAGGAGGAGAACAACAAAGTCATTTATATTGATCTCTCTTCACACTTTTGGCCAAATCCACTCGTGACCATGTGCATGCACATATGGGACACTTGGCTAAGGTTCTGTGGAGTGTGATCTGGCCCTGTGGAAAAGAACAGAGTTAACAGAATCTAACCCGTCGATGGAACTGTTAACTTTGCCTCATTAGCACCACATCTTAGTCTGAACAGGGATATACACATTCATATTCACCACACAAATAGCTCTTTTTAAACTTGAGGATCCAAAGGCTAAAGGAATCTGAATCTTTCTCCTTCCCCTCCTCATCATCAGTAATATTAGTGGACATTTACGTGTTTAATTTGTTCTATATCTATTAATACACTTGATCCTATTATCCCATTTCATAGATAAGAATTCTGAAGCATCGAGAAATTAGGCAACTCAAATGAAGGAATACAGCTAAAATGTGTCTAAGTCTGGTTGGTTTTGAGCCCAAGCAGTCTGGCTTCAGAGCCCACCTTCATAAATGTTTTTTTTGGTATTGGGGCTCGAACTCAGGACCCTGAGCTTGCAAGGCAGGCCCCGCGCCATTGAGCTAAATCCCTGGCCCTTCCATAACTGTTTTGTTTTGTAATTTGTAAAAGATAAAATATTCTTTTTGTTTTGGAATATACATTGTTTTGAAATTTGTTCCCTAGCGGAGCCTTTCAAGCTGTTAGCGGTCAGGGGCGACACCAAGTGGTAATATTGGAGTACTGCAACCCTTTTATAATTTCCATAAACCACCCCTTTTCCTGTTTGGCCAAACAAACCTATACCGTTAAGTAAAGCCAATATGCTCTTGTTTCAGAGGCAGTTTTGAGCACTTGTCATCAGAGACAAGTTTTCTTCGAACTAGATTGCCGTTCTTCAACCCTTTTTTTTCATGTATCGGGGAAGGGGCATATTTTCCAAGGTTAGCTGGTATTTTAAAATTCCTTTCTACCTCTCCAAGTATTACATTACTTATGTCCGCATTTTCTCTCATCTTCTGTTTCTATTTCTCCAGGGGCTCCTCCTGCTCAACCTGCAAATAAACTCTGGTTTCTTCTATCCTGCAATAACAAAAAAAGAAAAGGCAAACAAACACACCTCTCCTTGAACAGTCGTACCTGATTCACCTTATAGATGAATTCTAGTAAAGGAATTTCCTTGTTCCAAACCCTCAAGTCTTGGGCTGAGTGTGTAGCTTAGTGATAGAGTGGATATTTAGCATGCATAAGGCCCTGGATTTAATTCCTGGTGCCAATACAAAAACAAAACAAACAAAACCTTTCAGTTCTTCTTCAGTCACTTTTTAAATGAAGTACAAATCTCAGTCCAGTATTCAGGATCCTTTGAAATTGGGCCTCAGTTTATTTACCCTCTGATTATAACTCCCTTATACTTCCCTATGCTATAGCTGTAAAGTGATAATAATGCTTGAGGGACCACCACTTTTAAATTCACTTTGTTCTCCAAAGTCATAGACTATCATCAGAAACTTCGCTGCTTGAGATCCTGTCAGTGAGAATAAATCATCCCACATTTGTCTGCAGGACATGTTTCTTTGACACAGAGAACTAACCTTGATTTCCAATCCCAGTGCAGAGCTTCAGATAAGGAGTATCTGGACACAACATTCCAGATCTATCTTATTTGTGGTTCCCAAGGATACAGAGTCCAGACCTGATGGTGACTCCCTGTGACACAGTCCTGTTTTGCTTTGAGTTTACCAAGACACTGCTTCTTTTAAAATTCACCTACATCCCATTCTTCCCCCTAATCCTATAATGACCCTATCGTTTATTTTGTGTCTTGAGATGATCATGAATTTTTGGTGTGTGGTCTCTGCACTGTAATAGGTCAAAAGCTTGACTATGTTGGATTACAGATTTGTCTCTTGGTCACCTTACACTGATTCAGTTTGGATACAGATTTTGTGTCCTTTACCACTTAGATTGTCCAAAGTAGGCATTCAGAACTGTTCACTGCTTGGATTCTAGTTAAATTACCTGGACTGATGCTATGGATTCCAGTCTCTATTCTGCCAGTAATTTAATGAGCACCCTATTTGGCCTAAGTTTTTGCTTCTTTAAAAAGTGAAGGGTTGCATTTCTTTCAACCCTAAGGCAAGGGTTTTGGAATCAGATTTCAGTGGGTATCTACACCTTTCTAGTTCTATAACTATTGCTTTTCTGAGTATTCCTTTGTAATGATTTGTCGGGAACAATGTTACATAATTTTAGGGAAATATCTTTTTTTTTTTTGGTACTGGGGATTGAACTGGGGACCTTGTACTCGGGAGGCAGCGGGTGAAACCACTGAGCTAAATCCCTGGCCCTTAGGGAAAAATCATTTGATTAGGCCTAGTTCTCCTGCCTACAGGCCAGCTATGGCATTTTGAGACATAATTCCACTTTGGCCTCCGGCCACAACTGAGACCTCAATGATGCAGTGATGCTGTGATGCTCCAGGACAAGATTACACCCGCTGAAGACACCCTGGGAGGAACAAAATCTTCATCTACTCAGTTCATTGTTCTTGGATTGTTACACTTTGTTTATTCCTATGTACTGAACTCTCTGCAAGTCATTTGTTACACTTTGTTTATCCAGATGTACCAGTAAGCTGAGGGCTTTCGCCTTTGCCACCCAGAGCAGCACTGATCAGACCCAAAACTCAGCTTCTTCTCAAAGTCTCATTTTTCTACCTTTCCTGTGTGATAAGTTAATTTGCCTTGTGCTGCCGTGGCTTGTAGGAGACTAGGACTTACTGCAGAGGTTCTAGTAACTTCCCCTTTCTCTGTTCCCTACAATGATTAATACTGATAATTGCAATATAGACTTTCCAATGTTGCTATGAAGATCAAATTAGCTGTTACAAGCATCACTGTATTTGATCACTATTCCTAGTCCTACAATTATGTGAGGTTAGAAAAGTTACTTAATCTTTCTGTGCCTCTGTATTCTTATTAGTAAAAACTGAGAAATAATGGTACATGCGTGGCATAGAGCTATTGCAAACATTAAATACCACGAAAAAGGTAAGGGGTTTAGAACAATGCTGGACATATAAGAGATTCAAAATATGTGATGTAATGTTATTAGTACGTATTAGAATTCTACTACTGAGTGGTCTGTAGGCCAGAAGGTCAGGATAAGCAGTTTCATTCTATAAAGCCAAAATCAAGGTACTTGCAGGCTAGAAACTGAAACAGAATGGTGCATTGCATTTCAAATGCAATTAACACGCCCAGCGCTGGGTTAGGACCCGCCCAGCCCTATTAAATATGGCAGCGACCGGGCCTCCCTACTGCGCTTGCGCAGGTTGTAACTCCTCCCAGCAGCTTCTCCCTCAGCTGGGGTCCCTCCCACTCCCCCCCGCCCGGGCCCCTGGCTGGGCAGTGGTGTCTGGAGGAGACCTTCTGGGGCGTGCATGCGCAGGCGCTAGCTCGGCTGAGTTGATACTCGGGAGGCTCCTATCACATGAGCCGCGCGTCCGCTCAGCTCCCTCTCCTCCCTGACTGGGCTGTGTGAATGAAGCTCTGCCGGCTACTTGGGGCGCTAGCTTAACTTGGTGTCTGGGACGCCCGAGCGCGCTGCCCACCGGCGGCGGACACGGGCTCTGCAGCTTCTGAGCTCGGCGACAGGTAAAGGCAAATGGGCTATCCTTTCCTCAACAAGTCCTTCGCGGGCCGTTGACCCCCCGGCCCACCCCCCGGAGCACCCCCGAGCGCAGCGACTCCGGGGAACGGCTCCCCTGCTGGCTCGGCCCCCTGGAGGTGGGGTTTCCCCCTGCCCCGGCCGCCGCCTGGCACTCGGAGAAAGTAGACAGGCTAGTTCTAGCCAGTGCGGGCGGCATCTAATCCCGGAGCCCAACCCTTTTCTCGGAGAAGGGACCCTGGGCTGCTCCAGAGAAGTTTCCTTGCTGAGCGGCGCCAAGCCCGTCCGCTTTTGAACCAGGGACGTTAACTGCTTGCGTCCCCTGTCTCGGACTAGGGTCGGGTGGCGTTTGCTGGTAAAGCTCTGTCGAGGCCCCGGTCTCCCTCCTGCTCAGTACTTGCCGCATGTTTATGTTGGGTGTTAGGGAAGTCGAGTCCAGACTCTCGGAAAAGTATTTGCTGCGCGTTTCCCTTTTGCCACCTAACGCACGTAGCTGAATCTCCCCAGACTTTGCAGCCTTGCCCTTGAGCGTCTTTACCCATAAAGGGAAAGTTTTCCTTTACATAGATGTGCGTTTACCTTTATTAACATTTCAGAGCATATCAGTTGCTCCGAGTTCCAAGTTGTACGTGTACTCGTGTGATAACGTCAGTGGAAGCTGCTCCGGGTAAAATGAGGGAAATGCAGAAGTTGGAGCATTAAATGCCAGTAAGAACCCACTTTTACATACATTTGTACATTTGTTAGCAACTTCATGGGTTGAACGTCAGAGGTGTTAGATTTTGATTGGTCCCACGACGTGCAGATCACTACTTAACTGCAAGTGAAATAGGAGAAGGAAAACAAAAGGCAAACCAAAATAAATTGTACCAGGTTCCAATAAGTCATTGGAGCGCTTTTTCCTGGTGAATTCATCCTGAAAGTTTCTTAAGCTCCTAGTTTTCTTGGACTTCGTGTACCTTTCCTTATCCAAAGCGCTTTTTCTCTGTTGGTGTTTTTTAGGACTGGTGTATACGTTAACCTTTTGTCCTTTATAGAAAAGAAGGAACAGTAAAGAGGGCCAGCATGATTCTCAAGCTAGTATTAGCCTTCGGTGTTTGTGCTTTAGCTGTTTCACTCCAGAGATGGAGATGCTGGTTTATATGTATAAAACCTATGGAAATAGCAATCTAATTTGATAATCACCAGGTAAAAAGAGATGAGGACTTTTTCTGAGAAAAAAGCAGATATGCATGTAAGTAAGGAAGACCAAATTATTAATTAACAACTTGTTTAATTGGACAGTGTTTAATATATAAAACCCCCATATCAAACTAAATACAATAGTCATTGTATTTCCCCCTCCCATTCCTATCTTTCATGTTTTTGCAAATAGTATTGTTCTATGACTGGAATTGAAACTTTAACAATAACAATTAGCTGACTTGATTTGATTTTACTTAAAATGGTATTCGATTTTACATTTTTTCTTTGTGCTTGGCTCATTCTTTCCCATCCTGTTATAAAAGCAGTATGTGCCCCCTATAGGAAATTTGCAGAGTGCAAGAGAGCATAATGAAGGGCATCATCATTCTTCACTTTTTATTATGCTTTCTTTTTTTTCCTATGCAAGATCTATTCTAAAATTTCAAGTATTAACAAAATTTGTTTCCTTTGTACTGATTTCTTAAAGTTGGGTATTTTGGGTGTTGAGGAGGGGACTGGCTGTTAATGCTGCTCTCTATTCCCCAAAGTGTGGGGCTTCAAGATAGGAAAGACAGAACGATTATCTCATCCAGATGCTCATTCTTTGAGATTCTGGACCCCATTTACTAAAACTCCAGTAATTTAAGCAGAATCCTGCAACACTGAGTGGCAGTATTAACTGACTTTAGATCTCAGATTCTTATCTTGCTGTTTGGGGGAAACAACACTGCTAGTGTCTGCATATTTTTGAGAGAGGGGTTCAGAGAAGGGCAGGAGCTAATTCTGGAGTATTTGAAATGTTTTTTTTTTTCTTCCTAGGCATTTATTTTTTTGTTTACGTTTTCAGGTTTGAGGCTTTACCATCTTACAGAAAGCAGGACCACACAGCCTACCTTTCCCTCTACACCCCATTCAAGTCTTCCTATAAAACTGGGGGGCCTCTGGGAAACCCTGAGCCTGTGACCTCAGTTTGGGAGAAGATTGGATCAAGATGGCCATGTGGCAGGGTAAGAAATTAGCACTTATTCCTCTAACTGGTTTTTCTTCCTCCTCCATCTTCTACCCACCCAGCTCCCCCCAAAACAGTGGCAGCCAGCCAGCCAGCTGTTTCTTTAATTTAACTTTTTTTCTTTGCAAGGACAAAGCATGTCAGTTTAAAAGAAGCTGCTGCTAGCTAGAAGTTCAAATTATTATTATTATTTTTTTGGTACCGGGGATCAAACTCTGGTCCTTGTGCTTGCACAGCAGGTGGCGAAACCACTGAGCTAAATCCCCGGCCCCTAGAAGTTCAAATTATTTTTAAGTGGAGGTTGGGGAAATTAGGAAAATGTCATGGCAGAAGCATTTAAAGGAATCTCTTTTATTTAAACATGTTCTCTTGAGGGTTCTATGTAAGAAAATGAGGATGTCTTTTCCTATTTGTGTTTTTCATTTGTTTTCAGAAAATTTGTATCATAAGATTCTCAAAGGTGGGAGAAACAGATATTGGCATCTCTCTGCTGTCTTCTTCCCAGTGGACTTTCTTGGGACTTAAACTGCTTGAAAAAGCATATTTAATGTTTTTATGTTTATATTTGTGATAGATGGAAATACTTATTTTAATAAATGAAGCTACCTTAGAGTCAAGCTCAATAGTGTCTTGGCTGAAAGATTACATCTCTTGTGAACTTGTGAATTTTTTTTTTACCACAAAGTTATATTTAATTTCTTGGTGGGGTTGAGGCTTATGTTCTTAGGGAGAGTATCAGAATCTCCAGGGATGTGTGGGATTTTTATGTTTCTCATAAGGTAGTGTGAGTTTAAGACACGATAGACTCCCAAAATTGATCTGTGTTGCACAGAAGGTTAAGGGCCACTTAGATGGGGTAGAGTGAAATAGCTTGAATGTCTATAAATATTGGACAGCTAAGTTTGTTGGTGGTCTAATGTAATGTATCTTTTAAAAACTTGTTTCATTATGTTGGTTATGGCTTAAACTACTTAGACATACAAATGTAACAAACAGTTTTGATATATAAGGATTGTCAATTTAAAGACATACGTTGAATTGGGATTTGATCTATATGCCAGCTTCGACTCACATAATGAATGGGCTTTTATCAAGAGCAGTTTATTCTTGCTTAATCCTGAGACATTCTTTCATTTTACAAACAGAATACAGCGATAAATAAGACACAGAACCCTTGTCTTAGAGGGTTCCTTGTGGTCTGGGAAGACAGACATATGAACAAATAATTATGTCACATTGAATAAGTGTTACAATAGGGGGCTGGAGATTTAGCTCAGTGGTTCCGCCCCCTACCTCATAAGTGCAAGGATCCCCCGTACCAAAACATAGAGAGAGAGAGAGAGAGAGAGAGAGAGAGAGAGAGAGAGAGAGTGAGAGTGTTACAATAGGGAGAGGGACAAAATTTGATAGAAGCCTGGAAAAATGCATGATAAAAACTTTGAGGTTTGAGCTGGTCTAAAAAAATGAGTAGGAGTTGGCCAGATGGGCAAATGAGAGCACTGCATTCTGAGCACACAGAGCAGCATTGTTAGGGATCTTCCAAGTTGCTTTGTTTGCCTAGTATGAGATGTATAGGGGTCTGACCTCAGATGAAGCAGGGAAGGTAGGAAATAAAGAATCTTGCATGTTCTAGGAAGGATTTACACTTTGTACTGAAGACAAAGATTCTAAACAGGGAAGTAACATAAGCAGATTTTCTTTTTGAAAGATTACTTTGGCAGCAGTGCTGAGTTCGTGTGGGAGCTGGAGATAATGAAAGCTTGGACTCATTTAGGAGATTTCTGGAGTAGTGGTTTCAAAGAGAGATGATGAGGGTCTGACCAGAAGTAGGGGCAGTGGAGGTTAGAGAGAATGGGATGAGTTCTACAATGTTCTGTGACTGAATATGACAAGAACTGACCCCAGATTGACCGGAAGTTTGGGCTTGGGGGGTGGTAGTGCCATTCTCTGAGATGTAGAACCTGAAGACATAGGGATGGTGGAATCCTGTACTGAACTTTGATTTGACCACTGAAGTTGAGATACCTTTGAGTTATCAGGACAGTTATTTCAGAGATAGTTTTGAAAGCATGGAACTGGAGTTAGTGCATGCAGGGATCTAAAGTTTTGATCCTAATGATGCATAAAGAGCTTGTGTGTTTTTTCCTGTAGTTCATGGAAATGTCTTTAGTCATTAATGATCTATTTATTTTACAATGAAAACATTTTGATGTTTAAGAATTCTTAATTAAAAAGTCATATATTGTTAATAAATAAAATATCTCTCAAGCTCAAGCCCTGAAATCTATTCTGCTTAAAATCACACTGAAATGAAACCTTATTTTTCAAACATTAGTGAAGAGGGGGACAATACATATCAGTAAGCTCTTTGTATTACTGCAGCTTATTCCTTGTTTTGAGCAACTTCTGAGGTGACAAGCATAGCACAATGATAGTTTGGAAGACTCCTTGGTATGATACTTAATCATATGGGGCTGAATTTAGTTCTCTTGATTCTGTTACTTGGTAGCTCTCAGGTCTTGGGCAAGTCACTTAATCCCCTGTGTTTCAGTTTTGTCATTTCTAAAATGGGGATACTAGTAGGACTCACTTTATAAGTTTGTTGTAAAGATGAATTACTGTATGCAGTGTACCTGGGACATAGTTAAGTGCCATGTAAATGTGTGCCTTTGTTATAATCATAAGATGCTTAGAATATTGCTTAGTATTTAAAAGTGCTCAGTAAAATTTAGCAATAGCTATTAATGCTACTATTACTATTATTCTCTTTTCCTTGCGTGGGACTGAAACCTTGTTCTGTGGAGGTAATTTCAGGCTGTCATGGAAGCTCTACCCTGTGGTGGTCTCTTTGGATCTTCAAGTAGAGGTTTAGCTCTGAAGAGATCTTAGAAGACATTTAGAAAACGTGTTAGAAAAAACCTTAGAGGCTAAGCAACATGTCCGTCCAAGGTCAGATTGACAGTAGTTGATCCTAGTGACAGGATCAAAATCCAGGTCTCCTGATTTCTCTAATCTGTTGTAATTTCCATGGGATCATGAGAGAGGCAATGAGTGGGTCTGCTGTCAGCTCAAGGAAAAGCTTCTGAGTCAGTCTCTGGAGGAGCTAAGAAATTATGAGTTGTGGGAACCCAACTCTCCTTGGTTTCTTGGGTCATTGCTATCTAGTTCTCCATGGTGAATTTGGTCAGAGTTCCTATACCTCTTAAACATGGCCAATGTTAGTTTGATTTAACTTGTTGGAGTTGGCTATTGCATTTTCTGGCCACCTTTAATAGAGTGGAGTGGGCATAATTTAGATAACTCAAGGTCAGCATCAATAACATCAGTTCTATTGGTGTAATAGTCAAGAAAATATTGAAGAGACTAGCCAGTTTGAGATTGGAGACTTGAGCGTCAGGTGTTATTCACTTAACATTTATTGAACCACATCATGTGCCTAGGACTCTGCTGGGCCCTAGAAATGTAGTGGTCAGGGAAAACAGATATGGTTTCTGCTCTTCTGGAACTTACGAACTGGGATAAAGATAGCATTTCATTTATGAAATTGTTGAGGTATTTTGGAAAAATGATATCTACATACATTTAGAAGGATTGAAATAGTGAGGAGGCAAGGGGTCATAATTTCTTGTGATTCTTTAAGAAGTATTCCTGTCAGGTCCTATCCCCTCAAATTGTGATTCATTCTTAAGACTTAACCTGAGGATTGAAAGAAGTCCTGTGAGCAATTCTGGTGTGTATTCTTTTTTTTTTCATTGTTTATTGGTACATTTTAGGTATACAATACATTTACATTTCTCATTGGGAACTTGTACCTTTACATGATGTATCTTGGTTCTTATTTTTTCCCCATTCCCTGCCCTCCCTTCACCCCCTCCCTATTTACAAAGACTTTGTTTCCATTTTTTTCCTTTTCTCATATTTTTCCCCCTTCTTTCCTTTCCCCTACTGCTCCCACTTCCCCTACTCCTTTAGACCTTTTCTTCCTATTTCACAATATCAATTATACATTTTGATCCTTGTTTACACTTTTAGCCGGGAATTTAGCTCAGTGGTTCCAGCGCCTGCCTTGCAAGCGCAAGGTCCCGAGTTCGATCCCTGGTGCCAAAAAACAAACAGACACACTTATTTACACTTTTAGTTTTTCACACCGGAGAAACTATTGTGGGGTATATTCTTTTTTTTTGGTACCGCGGATCGAACTTGGGTCCTTGCGCTTGCGCAGCAGGCGGCGAAACCACTGTGTGGGGTGTATTCTTGTCTGGGAGATGCTACATAAAAGAATTGAAAGTTCCAGCTACTTAGGAGGCTGAGATGGGAGGTTTGAGAGTTCAAGGACAGCCTGGACAACCAGGTGAGACCCCTGTCTCAAAAAAAATATTTGAAAAGTTAAAAAGGAGAGAGACATGATAAAGGAACTAAAACAAAATATAGGACATTATATAATTGAGGTCACGAAGATATTTGTACATGTAATATCGAAGGTAAAATAATAAAAAGATTAATATAATCAATTATATGAAAATGTAAAACTTCTGCACAAAGTATAAATAAAGTTAATGAGAAAACTAAGAACAATTGCAACAAGAGTCTTTATGGTTAACATATGAAGACATAGAGCAATAAGAAAAATACAAGCATTTTTCTAGAAATGGGCAAAGGAAAATACATAAAAGGAGAAATTTAAATGGCCAATAAGCATGAAAAAAGTGCTACAGTCATACCTTGGTATGTGACTGCCTAGGAACTTGTCAAATTTGCTACTAGCCACATCTTGACACAAAAATTATATCCCAGTACTGGTTGTTTATTTGGTACTCAACATGTAAGCCAGAACTTGTTGGAGTCCTCGTGACTTGTTACCCTTTCCAGCCAGAAAAATTTGGTGCTCTAAGACTTCCAGAACCAATTAACAATGAGTGCCAAGGTACCACTGTATCTCAGTAGTAGTCAAAGAAAGGAGAATTAGAATGCCTTGCCATTTTCTTCAATATATTTTGCAAAGACTGAAAAGGAATGACAACTCAATGTTGCCAAGAATGTGAGAAAGCAGCTGTTCTCACACACTTCTGGTGGGAATGTCAATTTGGCAATGTTTATCAAAAGCTTTAAAAATGTGTTTACCTTTTAACTTAGCAACTCATTTTCTTGGAATTCATCCTAAAGGAAACAATTAAGTTTGTGCACAAAGATTATTAATTATGATGTTAATTGGGGCATTTTCTATAATGGCAAATATGGGTAACACATGCATTCTGTCACAGGTATAAGATGGAATATTACAATTATAAAAAGTATAAGATACAGTTCTGTATATTAACATTAGAATAGGTTCATGATCTAATGTTACATGGTGGGCGTGGGTAAAAGAATTCAAATAATCAGCTACAGGTATGGGCTCTGGATTTAAACCTGGATTCAAATCCCAGGGACATCTTTATCAGATATACGGTGATGGGTAGTCACTTGCCTTAGTGTTTCTCAGTTTTCTCATCAGTAAAATAGAGATAAAATTGTAGCTAACCTAATGTTTCCAACTTCTGTGCCCATTAGGATCACCTGGGGAATCTTTTAAAATTTCTGAAGCCCAGGCCTCACATTCAGCCCAATTAAATCCATCTGTGTTTGTGTCATGTATAAATAATAATAAGAAATGTCTGAGAGGACATAGTCAAAATTATTAAATAGATGTAGCTCTGTGGTAGAGTACATGCTTAGGAGGCTCAAGGCCCTGGGTTTGGTCTTCAGCATTTCTTTTTTTAAAAAATTTTTTTATTTTTTATTTTTATTTATATATTAATTGGTACACTTTAGGTATACAATTCATTTACATTTATCATTGGGTGTTTGTACCTGAACATGATGTGTCTTAGTTCTTATTTTTTTCCCCATTACCTATATGCCCTTCACCCCCACCACCCTTCCCTATTTACATAGACTTTGTTTCCATTTTTTTTTCTTTCTCATGATTTTTCCTTTCCTTTCTTCTCTTTCCCCTTCCCCTCCTGCCACCCCTCCACCTTTGGACCTTTTCCTATTTCAAATTATCAATTATTCGTTGTAATCATTTTCATCCTTATTTACACTTTCAGTTTCTCACTAGAGAGACTATTCAGTATTTACATGTGTGTCCTATTTATTTCACTTAAGAGTATGGCCTCAGTATGCATCCATTTAGCTATAAATGACTCTAGTTTCTCATTCTTTATGGCTGAGTAGTACTCCATTTTATAAAAAAACCCCACATTTTCTTTATCCAGTTTCCAGTTGATGGGCACTTGGGCTGTTTCCAAGTTTTAGCTATTACAAACTGTGCCACAATAAACATGGGTACACATATATCACTGTGGTATGATTCTTTTAATTCTTTGGGGAAGATACCCAGCAGGGGAATAGCTGGGTCAAATGGGACTTCTGGTCCTAGTTCTTTGAGGTATCTCCATACTGATTTCCATAGTGGTCGCACCAGTCTGCACTCTCACCAACAATGGAGAAGGGTTCCTTTCTCCCCACAGCCCCGCCAGCATTTGTTATTGGTTGATTTCTTGATAGCAGCCATTCTTTCTGGGGTGAGGTGGAATCTCAGTGTGGTTTTCATCTGCATCTCTCGAATGACCAGTGATGTGGAACATTTTTTCATATATTTGCTGTTTTTACTTCTTTGTCTGAGAAATGTCTGTTCATTTCGGATGCCCATTTTTGAATTGGGTCTTTGAATTTGGGGGGGGTCTGATTTTTTTCAATTCTTTATATATTCTAGACAGTAGACCTTTGTCTGAGGTACAGCTGCTAAAAATTTCTTCCCATATTGTAGGTTGTCTCTTAGCTCTGTTGGTAGTTTCTCTTGCAGTGCAGAGAAACCTTTGACTTTAGTTTTGCTTATTTCTGTCTTTCTATTTTTTTTATAAATAACAGATCACTTATTAATTTTACCTTTTATTGTAAGATTTTTACTGTAAAAAGCTGAAGACAGTTTCCATACTAGGGCAATATAAATAAATAGTAAATCATGTTAGGTCCATAAATTATGCCAGATCTGTACAATGTAAATCTGGCAATTAAAAGTCAAGGTGCGGGGAAAGGAAAGAAGGGAAAGGAAAAAATAGAAACACAGCTTTTGTAAATAGGGAGAGGTGGAGAGGTTGAAGGGGGAGAAGGGGAATGGGAAAAAATAACCAAGATATCTCATGTATAGGTATAAATTCCCAATGATGAATGTGATCATAATATATACCTAAAATGTATCAATAAACTTAATGAATAAAATTAAAAAAAAATTAAAAGTATTCCTAAAAAAATGTCAAGAGTAATGCTGTGGAAAATCTTCATGGAATAAATACAGATTTGGAAATGATTCAAAGTTGTTAAAGTGGCTTATTCTAGGTGGTAGGATACAATTATTTTACCTCTGTATTTAAAAACAGTAGCCAGGCGTGGTGGCACATGCTTGTAATTTCAGCTCTCTGGAAGGCTGAGGCAGAAGGATAGTGAGTTCCTGTCCTGACTACTTCCATGAGGAATATAGAGCAACTCAGAAATTACAACATAGAGTAATCAGAAAGAAATCAGCAAGCCAGGCATGGTGGCACATACCTGTAATCCCAGCACTCGGGAGGCTGAGGCAGGAGGATCCCCACGAGTTTGAGGCCAGCCTGGACTACATAGCAAGACCCTGTCTCAAAAAAAAAAAAAAAGAAAGAAATCAAGGACAGGGACCATCCCAGTAGAAATGAAATAGTTATTACTAGGTGCTTGAGATACTCTGGGCGCTAAAGTTTTCTTTTTTTTCTCCCCCTGCCCCCAGATAACACAAGTATAACACTGATATCTTCTGACCAAAAAAATGTTCAAATGTAGAGACACTACCTGGCTTTGTCTAAGCTAAGTATTCTGGTTCTTCCACCAACCTTCCTTTGGTTTGGCCTGTCCTGAAGGCCACCTGTGACTCAGCACTGGTATTCCCAGGTTGAAATGATGATCTTTCCTATTTGGCTTGAAGATGGTGAGAGGCAGGCAAGCTGCTGTCCAAATTTCCAACTCTACCAAGACCTTTTTCTTCCTTCAGTCTGTACTGTGGTGATAAATAATAACAGAACCTCCTCGTCTTACATTTCTCTCTATTGAATAATTGTACTACTGTGCATCCAAATATCAAAGCCCAAATCCTGAGAGGCACCAGGCATTTCTTGCTCTTTCCCGTGTGGAGGCTGCATGCCCTGGTGGCCTAGGTTATTTCAGTAGTGTTCCTGGCAAGCCCCTGCCTATACTTCAGCCTTCAGATTTTCCCCAAACTTGCCCCATCCTCTAGTAAAATTACTCTTCCCTTCTTTATGTGTTTTCCCTTTTCTGTTGTGTGGCCCTCAAGGCTATTGACAACATTTATTTGGTCCTTCTGTTCTCCTGTCTACTGGGGGCCAGGCCCGGTGGTAGGTGTATGCTGGGCTCATGAACCCTGCCATCCTAAGCCTTGCAGTCTTTTGCAGATGTGGAGTGCAAACAAATACACATGTATTTCCTTATGAAGTTTTGTGAGTTCCAGGAAAGTTAAGTCTTACGAAAAAGAATAATAGATGAGACATGTAAGGTGTTTTCAAAATATACAGTAAATGTTTAAAATGTATCTTAAAATTTATTATAATAAAAGACACATTGACATTAATCTCACCTCAAAATACTCTCCTTCTCTTTGAACACACTCATCCCATTGTTCTTACCACTTTCTGAAGCAGTTCTAGATGTCCTGGCTGCCTCAATGTTCTCACTCGATTCGAAAGATTTACGTTTCATGGTTATTTTGACTTTGAGGAAGAGCTAGAAGTGGCATGGTGTCAGATGTGGTGAATAAGGTAGATGAGGACACACCATGTTTTTATGAGCCTGCCTTTCCATTGGATGGCACTCAGCATCAGCTTTCACTGCACTTTTGATCATATCTCATACTTTTTTGATCGCACCCTGTAAAGACATTCATGAAAGCAGACTTCCAGAACTGCCTCAGAAAGTGGCAAGAAGGATCAGCTGGGATAAGTGTGTTCAAAGTGTGGAGGGGGGTATGTTGAGGGGGATTAATGGTAATGTATCTTTTACTGTAATAAATTTTTAAAATTTAAACATCCACCAAATATTTCAATCACATCTGATAAGTTATTGGGGTGGCGTGGTGGGGATGAGAGGAAGTAAAATATTCACTTGAGATCTAAAAGATGAGTAGGATTTATCCAGGACAAGAGTTAAGATCCTAGGTAGAAGAAACAAATGGAAATCCCTGAGGTGGAGAAAGCCTGCATTCTTTTCCAGTGTGGTTCAGTGTGGCTGCTTCATAGTAAATGAGACATAAAGGAACAAAAAGAACACCGGATGAAAATGGAAGATTGGGCAGAGAGTGAGTCACACAGGGCTTTATAGGCCAAGCATTCTAACTGAATAATGTAAAGACCCAGCAGATAGATTGGGTAGGGCAGGGTGACTGGTGAATGAGTAGGGAGTGTCTCATTCATCTGTGCATAGAGTGTACAGCACAACTTGTGGACTCATTGAGTCTTTGTTTAATGAGTAATAGAATCTTGGTCTATCAGGATTGCCATAGAGATTAGAGATAAGTTATGCTAAAGTGCTTTGCAAAACATAAAATATTAAATATTATTCTAGATCCAGTTCATTGAATTCTATGCAGTAATGCTTACAGACTTTCACTGTCACTAAGAAATCCCTCCCATTCTCTGTTAAGCTAGCAAAATCTCCCATTTAGATCATCTCATGCAATGAATATGCTGAGGTACTGAGTTCTTACAAGTATGTCTCCATTGCCAATGCCTTTAACTAATTAAGCTCAGTGGGAACTACCTTGTATCATACCATTATGTTGCACTCCTGATGTTAGAGGTAATTATGGGTGGTAATTGCCAGAGGGAGTATAGGTTTCTCTTCCATACTGAATTCATTCTCTAAATTTCTGGATCTAAAGAATTTATTATTTAAGAGCTGAGGACTATGAATTTGCATTTGGATAGGGCAAGGCTAATCACAGCAGGTTATGGCTGTCACCAACCGAGGCACTTAGTTGTCTAAACTGTTAAAAGTTGTAACAAAGTAATTGGTGCTTTGCTATTACTGTGTTAAATATTTAGTTCCCTATTTGAGCTGCAGCAACTTCAGACCAGAGGGCTGACTTAAAAGCTCACCTCTGTGCACTGTTGGTGGGAGTATAAATCAGTAGAGTCCATTGGGAGGACAGCTTGGAAGTCCTTATGAAAATGTAAAGTGTGAATACCTTTTGTCCCAGTGGATCTGTTCTAAAAAGTAACTGCGTGAAGATCATTTGTTGGGGCTGGGGGTGTAGCTCAGTGGCATTGCACCTGCCTGGCAAGTGCAAAGTCCTGAGTTCAATGCCTGGTACTGGAGGCGGGGGGATCATTTGTTACAAAGACATTGGTTGCCTCATTATTGGCCATCTTTTTACTATTAACAATGTTAATGTCCAACGGGAGAGACCAGATATATTAACTATGGCATATACTCACAGTGGGATACTGTTCATTTCATTAAAAAGAGTGAAGTAGATCGATACATAGTGACAAGAAACCATGTTCAAGATACATTTTAAGTGGAAAAAAGTGCAGAATGTTATATATTATAGGGCCTCATTTGTACAACATAAAGAAGAGAGGTGCTATGGGATAGATACATATGCTTAGAAAATTTGAATGGTGCATAAGAAACTGTTTTCAGTCACCTGAGGGATTAGTGTGGTAGGGCTAGGAGTTTTTAATTTTCACTTGACAACTTTCTATTTTGCTTAACTTGTTTACAACAATTTATAATACCTTTAAATAATAAAGTTTAAGTAAAAACCATACCCCCAACTAGATTGTTTCCTTGATACTATTAATTTCTACTAAGAAATAAAAGGTACAGTGGTTGAGGTAGCAAGTCGGATCTAAAACACAGGAGACTAAGTCGGAGTTCACAATACTAGGGACTGTAAAAGCCACTAAAGAATCATCATGACCAGAAGGCACAGGGAGATACTGCTGTGTTAAATCGTAATGCTAAGAAAATAAGTAAAATTAAATTAGGTAAAAATTATGATTTTATTAGTTTTTGATGAAACAATTATAATCATATCATTTGTTTTGATCTCTGGGTGTTTTAATGTCTAACTAGTATAATAATTGTATTCTAGACCAAAGTTTTAAAATTAAATGTCCTGGTGCCTCACCTTGTAGCTGTTATTCTTGTTCAACTTGTTTGAATGTTGTAAGTGAATGCTAGGCTACAGTTCTTGAGCTTTTTGCATAATGACCTGAGAAGAAATGCAGATGTAGGCTTATGTTGGAAGCAGAAGAAAATGTAAGTTCCCTAATATCTACATTATGAATTTTGATTAAATTAAATCTTCCAATCCTTCAGGCTCGTTTTGGCCCATTCATCTCAAAAAGAGGACTTTGGCCTGTGATAAAAGAAGACAAAGGAATGTCTATCTGAATGTCCTCTTGATTTGGTATAATGCAGAGTTCTTCGCGCGGTTGTGGGTGTTCAGAGACAAAAGTGACTGTCCTGTGCTAACTGGTCCTAGTTCTCTAATTTTTGTAATATTAGTCAAGAGATGGACTGTAGAAAACTTAGCTGGACTTTGTGTGTGCTAAGAACGTGTATTTGGCTGCCCTTTGTAAAGGATATTGCTTAGATTTCTCACTGCACAGTAAAGAATTCTGATTTGACTGAGGTCAAGAAAGAGAAGAGACCAAATAATAGTAGCTGTCTTTTTTGAATACTTACCATGTGTTTTAAAAAGTGCTTCACAAGGATTATTTCATTTAATCTTCACAAATATATAGGAGGCAGAAACTGAGGTGTGAAGTGGTTGAGTAATATTCTGAGATAGTAACTGGTAGAGCCTGGGTCCAAGGCAGTTTGGCTCCAGACCCTGTGCTCTCTCTTTCAAGGAACATAGCTCCTAGAATACCTCCTCTGCCACTCCAAAATAATCAGAGTGCTAGCCAGTTGCAAAAAAAAAAAGAAGCTTCTTATTAGAATACTCTTGCTATGATCCCATTGAACAAGTGAAATGATTTCACTGGAGCAAGAAAGCAGAAAGCTTGAGCAAACAGCCTGTGGATAAGTGGAGTACACTTCCGTGGCCAAAATTCTGTATTCCTTCTAAGGTTAAATAAGTTATCTTCTCTGTGGAGCACATTACTGAGGATCATGTGTGCAACTAAGAAGATTCAGAAACTGATACTGACCTCCCAAAGCTAGTCTCTGAGGAAATTAAACATGTGCACAAATAACCATGCACCAAGCTAGCGTTAAAGGCATGTTTTGGAACACTGCTATGGTTTGGATCTTGAATGTCCCCCAAAGGCCCATATGTTGAAGGCTTGTTCCTCAGTCTGTAGCACTATTGGGAAGCAGTAGAATCTTTAGGGCATGGGACCTACTGAAAGCAAGTTAGGCCACTGGGGGTGTGTTCTTGAAGGGAATATTGGGACCCAGCCATTCTTTGTCCTTGGTCTTTCACTTTCTGCCTGCCATGAGGTGACCAGGATCCTTAGCCATATGTTCCTGCTGTGATGTTCTGCCTTGTCACAGGCCCAAAAACTATGGGGTCAATTGACCATGGGCTGAAGTCTTTAAAGTGTATGAGTCAAAATAAACCTTTCTTTTTTAAAAGTTGATTTATCTTAAGTGTTTATTATAGTAATGGAAAGATGACTAACACAAATGCTATAGAATTGTTAGATCCTTTTTTTTTTTTTGGTACCAGGGATTGAACTTGGGACCTTGTGTTTATGAGGGAGGTGGCGGAACCACTGAGCTAAATCCCCAGCCCTGCCATAGAAGTTAGACAAAGGTGAGGGGGTGACATCTGAGTAGTACAACTAGGTTCTTCTGTAGTTAGAAATGTTGGATATACGACTTCAGCCAGCAAAGTACCAGGTACATTTGAGAGAACTAAAAAAGAAAGTGTCATTCTATGCCTGTTACATTTATGGGCATTGTCTCATTAAATCCTTGTAACAACCCTTTATTGACCAAATGAAGACATTTGAGAGTGGAGTACTAATTAAATGAAATAGGCATAAACAGGGTCTGACCCAGAGAAGCCAGGGGCCTATGGGGTAGTTGGTATTATTTCTATTTAACATACAAACAAAATGGGACCCCACTTCACATAGCTAGAGAGTGATGACACTAGGACTTGAATCCAACTATGGCTCCAAAACTAAGAGGTCTGTACTTCATTCTGTATTCAGTTGACTATTAAAAGGCTTTGAGCAGAGAATTGCCACAGTCAGAACTATGCAGGACAGATGGAGAGACCAGAACTGGGAAGATGAGGTAGGAGATTACTGAAAAGATTAAATAGGACATTATAAGGGCCTGGATATAAGATGTTGATATTGGAGATTTAAAGGAAGGGATAGATGTGTGAGGCACAAGGGAAAAAATGACAATGTTTAATCACTGGTCAATTTTGGAGAGAGAAGAGGAAAGGATGGGGCAGGGTTTCAAATTATTTAAGATGTTATGTTAACTAAAAGGAGCCAGTACAACTTAGAAAGATGATGCGAGTTTCCTTATCATTCTAGATTGAGAGAATCGGCTTCCTAGTTAAAATGATCAATTGACTTGTAATTGAGCAAATTATTTAACTCTTATTTTACCCATATTTACTCCTCTGTAAAATGTAATGTTATTTGTCACTATTAAAGTTCCTGAACTAGCACAGATTGTCTGAATGTTTTACTCTATATTTTTGAAATTTGAGTGCTCATGCTCAGTCATGTGAAATTGAATCTTAAAGTTGAATATGTTTGCTTTTACACCATATTGCGAAACAGTAATTATATTAATAATGATGTGTTATCTCCCTCTGAACTCTTGTGTGTTACTTACTGCCTTTAACTAATTGCCAGATGAATTGTAATACCAGCTTTATAATCCTCTTCTCTCATTGTCTTAAAATGTTATTTAAATTCTTTATCATTGTGTAATGTTTTAGTAAGTTTATCTTAGCTCTCCAGATAGAGTAGAAGATACTTGAGGGACTGGAATATACTTTATGGTAACTCTAGTCTTCATAATGCCTTAAATAGAGAGTCTCAGAAGTATTTATTGATTTGATTTAACTGATTTATATGGCACAGTAAAACTTCTGTTTTGTGTTGTGCTCTGTTAATATGACCTCAAATATTATTGAGTTTTTTATAGTTATGTCTTACTGTGAACTCAGAATGAGCCCATGACCCACTTTTTCCTCCCAGTATCTGTCTGCCTTTAAATAAAAAAAGGCATGTTGCACACATTTCCATGTCATCTCTTGTGCAAGGATGTCATCTCTTGTGCATTGTTGCAATTTTAGTTGATGTGCTGCAGAAGTGACCACTCTTTCAACTTTTTAAACAAGAGCCATTTTTCCTATGTCTTTACTTAAACATTAATGTAGTTAAATTTTTATTTCTTGTTCATCTTGTTAGTTTTAGCTTTACTATGCATATGCTAGGCAAGTGCTATCCCCATCCCTTGGAATAGAGATTTGGGAAGCCTGTGTATATAGATGATAAGTGGAGCCTAGGGTATGGGTATACTTTGAGAGGGCGAGGGTGCCCAGGGTAGAATTCTGGGGAAACCCAGGTACTCTCTCTGAGGAGTTCCCCTGACCTCCTGATGTGTCAACACAAATGAAAAAGAAAGCAAACCAGATATCCCAACTCAGAGGAAAGTTTCATTATTTTTGTCTGCTTCTATCTTCAGTTGTATATCTTCCTGTCTCTTCCAGGTACTATTTATTCAATTACCTCCCCTTTCTTCTGGTATCTGTTTCTTTCACTAGCTTATCCATAGCCATGTTCTAGTCTCCCTTTGTTGTGCAGTCTAGCTACCAATACCTATTGAGCCAGTCACTTAACCTTTCTGGGGCTAAGTTTTCTCAAAGATCGAGGGGTGTGATGTAGGGAGGAGGTTAAGAATTTTAAGAAACTCTTCTCATATGTAAATTCTTCCTGCCATCTTATTTCTCTCCCATTTTCCCTTTTTGATTCTGTTGCAGGTTCAGCCTGTTCAGATCCATTATGGAACTTCCTTTGGCCACAGCATTGTTGTACTCCCCTAGTTCTTTTTCTGCCTGCATCTCTCACTGCTTCTTCGGTTCTTTTACTTCCTTCTGCTCCCTAATTATGTCCATACTGAGAGGTATCAAGTTCTTTGCCTTCTCTCTCTTTATTCTCTCTGCCTCTGAGATTTCATCTGTTCTCTTAAAAATACTATCTAGAGTGAACCTCCTGCTCCGAGGTAACTACCATTGTCAAAATGGTGCCCTTTCTTCCAGGTATTGAGTACCACATTTATAAATGAAGCTGTAAACTCTAGTTTTCAGCTAGAGCTGTCAACAGGATCAGCATATCAGATCAGCTAGCTAAAAGACTTTGGGCATATGGTTGGATGTGTTTCCTTCTATAATTCCTTCTGTTCTGGGGTTCTTTCATGCTTTATATTTATTTTTGGCCTCCTGTACATTAAAGAGTAGATATTCCTTGTATGTTTGGTTGATTCTATTTTCTTATGGCAGATAAGTTCTCATTAGTACTCCTTCCCAATTTGCTTATATGCACAGACCCAAGAAATAGAATAACTCTCTGTCAAAACTTGAGATGGAAAAGCAGTGACTGTATTCAAGGGTTAGTCATTGGGAACCAGGACATGTGAGCAGTTTGACAGGTAACAGGAAGCGTGGGGACTTGATAGAGGAGAATGGGGTGATGGGTATGTAGTATATTGAAAACTTTGGTCAGTAAAATATTTTTGTGGTACAGAGGATTCATTCCAGGGCCTGTGCACTGAGCTACAATCCCAGCACTTTCTTTTTCAAGACAGGGTCTCACTAAGTTGCTAAGTTGCCCAGGCTAGGCTCAAACTTGCAATCATCCTGTCTCAGCCTCTTAGGATGCTGGGATTACAGGTGTACACCACAATGCCTGGCACAAGAAAGCTTTTAAACTTTGGAACATCCTAGAGTTTTAGTTCCGTATACATCTATTGAGAAACAGTGTAACATATTGTGTTTATATTGTGGCTCATAAAGAATTATTGACTTGGATCTTTCCATTAAGGAATTTATAATGTAGAAATATAACATGTACAGGGCCAGGGATTTAGCTCAGTGGTTCCGGCCCCTGCCTTGCAAGCACAAGGTTCTGAGTTCAATCCCTGGTACCAAAAAAAAAAAAAAAAAAGGAAAGGGAAAAATAACATGTACACATATAGCTGTATATAAAATCATATATACAATGAGTGGTAGAAACAAAGGGCTTAAAATCCTAAGATAATAAGAGGTAATTTACAGGTAGGGTGAGGAGGGAAGGTTTAGGAAAAAGGTGACATTTGAGGGTTGGGGAAAGATGAATAGGATTTTGATAGAGATCTTTTCTAAACTCAAGAGACATGCAGACCTAGGTGAGAGATCACTGACCTGGCATGCTTTTTTTGGTCACCAAATGGAAGCTCTGTGTGGCACAAAATGGAGAGAGTTCCGATACCTTCAAATGTGGACTTTTCAGGACCCATTTGTGTTGCTATGCCTTCTTCTTTTGACTCCTTTCTTGGTTGTACACAGAGCCTTCCTATCATGGAACAGAATACTTTGATTTCTGAGCTCCTACATCCGCCAGGCAGCAAACACTGAGTTTAGATATGCACAGATGGGTGGGCAAGAAGGTAAACTGTTTTCAAACTGTGGTTAAAATGGCCTCACCTTGAAATTTAGATTTAACATGCATTTCTTCTTATCTAATCTCTCAGGCATATAATTGTGGTATCTCCCTTTGTGCAGGAAGGAGTGAGTCAGGGGGCTGGAGAAGGCCAGGAATGTCACTTTAACAGAAACTTGTGTGCCTTGAAATGGGAAGATTGGGAAAAAAAATCTTTCTTTCACCACACCAGTGCAACTGTGTTTAATCCTGGCTTTTTCTTCCAGCTACCAAGTGTACATCAAGTTGATTGGTTTGGCAGTTTTGTGCCAGTAAAATAGATACTGTATATAAATATGAATAACATTTTATATAAACAAAATATCTGATAAGACGAAGAATTGTGAGAAAAAAAGGTGATTGGTTTTGTGAAGATGTCACTTGACATGAAAAAGAAGAACTTTAAACAAGCAACAAAAAAGAATATTGCTTTTAAGATAAAATTTGGAAAGAAAGAACTATGATTTTAAGTAGTAAGAATTCTCTAGTCCATATTTGCAGGTAGGCTGCCTTTGTCTTCTAGGTGATTTTTTATTATTTTTTGGCCTGCTTGGTTTATGCTAATAAACTAATATAAAATATGCTATAGTGATTCCTTCCTGCTCTCTAGAGCATACTGTACAGTTAATTGGCTTTTCCTTTTTTTTTTTGGTACTGGGTTACTCAGGAGCTTGTACTTTCGAGGAAGGCACAGTGCCACTGAGCTAAATCCCTGGCCCAATTGGCTTTTCCTTTTACAGAACCCTAAAATGCTAAATACAAAGGGGAATGTAATAAAGACTCATAGTCAGCAAAGATAACTCATACTTTCTCTTTAAAATCCTTAGAAATAAATGTAATATGTTCTTGTTATAACCAGTTAAAAATTAGAAAATACAAAGAAAAAATGTTTGTTTATGTTATGTTTCAAACAAAAATCTTGACATCCCTAAATTAAAAAGACAGAGCACCACTATTAATACCTGTGTTTATGGCCTTCATGCAAATTGCAAATTTTGTTGAAGCCAAACCTAGTGTCAATATGTATAGATAGAACTGTACCATTGTTTTAAGTGTCTGTCTTAAATCTTTGAGCCTGTTATTGCCTTTACTCTCAATGTGCTTTGGGCCTGGGAGCTAATATTAGCTCTAGACTGGAGCCATGCCATTTTCAGAAGGGGTTTTGAACCCAAACATCCCTATCATCCAAGATCCTAGAATCCTCTTATCTAGGAATAGCTTGATCTAGTGCAGCTTCTGACTGAGGATAACAGGCCACTCACCCTGCAGTGGACTTAGTGGGTGATTCTTGTGGTTATCTGCAAGCAGTGGCTCTGCATTAGGGCTTCTTGAATTTGAATTCTAGGTGGGATTAGCTGACATTTGATTAGCTGTATTTCTGGCCTTAGGCAGATCAGTTAATTCCTTTGTGCTTTATTTCTCTCATCTGTAAAAGAAGGTTAATGGATACCACCCTCAACTGTTGTGATGATTAAATCAAACAATGAAATGTATAGTACTGCCTAAATATACAGTACTTATGACAAATACTAGCACATCCTTGTTGCTTTTAATGTTGTTATTTTAGTGTCATGAAGATTGAAATATTTGAAAATCCTTTATATCAAGCTGAAATCTGTCTCCAATCTTTAACTCTTGTGGCCTTGCACAAGAAAATCTAACCCTTTCACTGCTTGCTACCCTTTCAGACATTGACCAGGTAAGGACACAAGTATGGAAGCATGTTGTAAATTGTCATGTTACCTACAGTGGAGTACCTAATATTTTTATTGTATTATGACCCACATTATAAGTGTCTAACTTGTCCCTTCTGCCTGCCACATTTTATCTTTTCCAGGCTATCTTGTGTTTCTTCTAGTGTTCTTCATATAATAAGATTTTTAGATATTTAAACATCTTAGTTGCCTTACTTGGGATACACTCTAGTTGGTTCATGTCTTCTTTAAAATTTGGCTTTCCAGTACTTGACTTGGTCCTGTATGTGCAGAGCCCAGAGCAGAGGTCTGACTACTGCAGAACATAGTGGTAGTATAACATTTACCTCCACATTGTCTCAAAAAATGTATACTTTGTTAATGAAGAAGAATATTCTTCCAGCTTGAAGAAATATTGTCATTCTGTAGACTAAAGTACCTTCCACTAAACTTGCTTAGTAATTTTTAAAAAATTTTGCGTTCACTTATTTTTTCACCAGGTTTTTTTGAGCTTTCTTGTTTTGTCAAGCACTGTTCCACATGCTGGGGATATAATGATGGGCTTTATCTTTATCTCTATTATCTTCCAGCCCCTAGTCTAATCTGTTGATATTTTTGGATTCCTTTTCTATTTGGAAACACATTAGTGATCTCCATGCTTTATGTCATTTAAAAATTTTACGAACATGCTTTCACTGTCTTTTTCTACCTAGAGTTTAAAATGGTATTGCAGTAGTGCTAAGTATACTAGTATACTTAGTAGTGCTAAATAAGTATGCCTGAGGCATGCAAGCAGACCCTCTTCTGTGAGGCAAACACTGATCTATTAATTAACATTCTTTTAAAACATTTTTCTTTGAAAATAATTATGAATTCAGATAATTATGGATACTGCAATGCAATGTACAAGGAGTTCGCGCGTATCCCTTCCACCAGTGATAAGCTTGTATAACTATAATACAGTAGCAAACGAAGAAGCTGGCATTAGAGCCAGGCATTGTGGTACATGCCTGTAATCCCAGCTACTTGGGAGACTGAGGCAGGGGGATCACAAACTTGAGGCCAGCCTAGGCAATTTAGCACAACTTTGTCTCAAAATAAAAATTAAAAGAAGGGCTGCAGGGTATAGTTCAGTGGCATACATGTAATCTTGTGTTCAATCCCTAGTACTTCCAAAAGAATTGATGTTTGTATAATCCATAGAGATTATTGAAGAGTCAAAGGGGAGGGAAGGAGAGAGAACGTGAGTGTATATACACTTGAGTGTGTGTTAGTCTGTGCAATTTTATCACATGTGTAGTTTTGTATGAACACCACTGTAATTAACACACTGAACTCCACCATATAGGACTCTCTTGTGCTACCTTTCCTCCTCCCCATCCTTAACCTGTGGAAACCACTAATCTGTTCTCCATCTCTATACTTACATTATTTCATGAATGTCACATAGATGAAATTGGGCAGTATGTATCCTTTTGAGATTTCTTTTTTACTCAGCATAATTTCCTTGAAGTTCATCACAGTTGTATTTAGCAATAGTTTGTTCTATTAGCATTTTTTGAGTAAGGATATTCAGTCATAAGTCAACCTACTTATATAATAGCCTGGGAAACATCTTGTTCATTCATGTGAATGCATTCTTTAAAGAAAAAAATGTCTTTAATGACATATTGAAACTCAGAAACAGCCAGTGGGATTGCCTTGATATACCATTCTCTTCTCATGATCTGATCATTGCTCATAGCCCTCTGTTTAATACTCCACTGTAAACTGTTTTTTTACTTGTTTGTTTTTTTATCAAGATCAGTTTTTGTTTGCTGAGATGTTTCAGAAATGTTCTGGCTTTTGAAAATTGGGCTGATATTTGTCAAACTACAGTTATCCTTTATCTTTCTAGTCTGCCATTTTTTTCAGAGATCACTAGCAGAGGCTTCTCAATCAGGAATGTAGGTTATCTTAGTTCCATAGACTATACTTTCTCTGGGCCCACAGATCCAAATTCATTTGAAATGCCTGCTATTTTCCATAGCTCAGCATCTGTTGAATTCTGATGAACCCTTATTCATGTTTGTGTTACCATTCCCAGTTTGGAAAACTATCCCTATCACTTAAGATGGGATAGAAATAGAAACAGACATTCCACCGGTGATATTGCTTGCACACTTGCTGTGCGTGTGTGTGTGTGTGTGTGTGTGTGTGTGTCCTGTTCACATATATCTTCTATTTTGGGTAGATGATCTTATCTTGAAAAAACTTATACCTGCTGCAGTTACATTAGTTCCTGTAACCTACTAGCATATTTTCTGTGTAATTACATTGTGTTCTTTGGTCATTTCTCCTTTTTTCCTTTAAGATCATAGGGATTGATAATATTATGAGACTCTTTCCTCCAAATCTTTGATTCCTCTTAGACATGAGTCCACTTAAGTGGCACTGTGGTCTCTTGTAGAAATTCTCATTCCAATATCTTGGCAATGTCTTTGTACCTATCTTTTTTTTTTGTCCATGGTTATTACCCAGCAGTATGTAAGATAACATGGCCATATTTCCCAAAATTTCTTTCACTTCTACTTTTACCAATCAGTTCTTATTTCTTGGCCAAACTTACAGAGTTTGTAGTTCCTCTTTGCTTCCTCAGAATCCTAAAGATTGAAGTTTCCCTTTTATAAATTCATCATAGTCCTTTCCCCTTTCATAAGCATATTGTTCCCTGGGTGGCACTCCCTTTTTAGATCTCCTGTGCCTTCCAAAATTCTTGTTTTTTGGTCAAGAAATGCCCATGTATTTGCAAGCATTTTTTTCTGGAACTCTTTCCTTTGATGATACTGTTTTCTTCACAACCCCCTTAATTGGAAGCTGCTAATTTTCTAATAATTCCTCAATCTCAAGCAGGCTTCTGGGGCTACAAAGTTGATCAACAACTTTCCTTTTTACCTTTTTCTTCAACATGCATGCTATCAGGTATTATGCCAACTCTTTTCATTGGTACAGACCAATCTCTAGGTTAATTGCTCATGTACTCTGACGCCTCTGGCACCTAGCTTAGTCTTCTGTGTTGCCCCAACTCCTAGCATTGTCTTAGATCACCTCTGTGGCCACACTGGTGCATCATCAGATGTCCTTGCATATTGCTTCCTTGACCTCCCGTCATATGACCTTCATTTCACTCTGCCTCAGCAACCACTTCACATGGTCATACTGATTAATCCTGTCAACATCTGGAATTGTTCTACTTCTGAAATTCAGCTTTTCTATGAAAACCTCTTGTCTTACACATCTGTTGTTCTCTCACTCTCACAGAACCTCATGGACCTACCTCATCAGCACTTCCAGTCCTTTCTCTCTTCTTCCTGACCTTCAGCCTTCTGCTACAGTGTTTTCCCTATCCAGCAAGCATTTCCCACCCCCACTCAGCCCTGCCGGCCATTTGATATCAATTCCCACAATATCCTCAATTCCTTCACGTCCCTCTTATTCTGCTGCACCTGCCCTGCCAATCCCCAAACCTAGATGGACTTGAGCATCTGCTTTCTTCTGTCCTGTTCCCAGGCCACTGAGTAAGTACTAGGGAAATTTACCTCACCATGCTGATTATATCCATGGCCAAACTGTGATTTCTAACCACAGCTGGATCCTCAACGGCTGCTCACTAATCCTTTTTTACACATTCCTAGTTGGTTCTTTTTCAATTTCCCACAGCAACTGTTCCATTTTCTTGCCACACCCCTTAGCCCCTTAATTTAACCCTCCCTATCCCCGCCTCTTCTCAGCAGATAATCTGGTTACATACTTTCTTGCAAAAAGAGAGGCCATGGGTCACAAACCCTTTCTTTCCCTCTAAACACTTATTTCCATGGTTACTTTTATCTTTCTTCTTTTTGTATCATCTTTTCCAAGCTAACTTTGTTTTTCACTATTCTCTGATGCCTTCTTTAAGATATTTAAAAAAAAGATATTTTGTTCCATTAATCACTTCCCTTCTTTCTATTGTACCTGTAGTATTATTCTCAAGGAGCTCATTTTCTTCTACCTACAAACACATGCAAGATTCCCCCTTTTACTCTCCCCTGCCTAAATTTTGTTAGTCTGATCAGATTCACAGACTAATGGGGTATCTTTTTCTTCCCATTATCTCAAAATATGTTGAAAGAACCATCTATATTTCCTCATCTTTCAGTCTTTAGCTCATGTGACTTGGCTTCTGTAACATTCCTTGTTCTAAAAACTGACCTTTCGGGCCCGGGATTTAGCTCAGTGGTTTCTCCGCCTGCTGTGCAAGCGCAAGGACCCGAGTTTGATTCCCTGGTACCAAAAAAACAAACAAACCCCAAAACACCTGACCTTTCATTGGTTGGCATTTTTCAGATTGGGTAGATTATGTGCCCTGAGATACAGCTAACAGACGTGGGAAGGGGTGTGTGTGTGCACCCGTGTGTGTTTGTGCTTGGGTGAGATTGCCCATACCTGTTTAGAGGGGAAAAGAAGTATGAGGGGTGGGGGGAAAAACTCAATGCTATACTTGTCTTTCAGGATGTTCATAGTGTGATCCAGTAACCACACTACTTCCTCTTTGCTTTTCATTCTCAACCAAATGTTACCATGTTTCTACTTTCTGGTTTGTTGAGTTCCATTAAAGTACTACCTTTATTACAAATGGTAGTGATGATGATGTTGATGATGATAATGACCACCTTTTGGATCCCTTCTCTGTGCCATATACTGTGACAGATATTTAAATACATTATAACCTTTAATTTTCATTAACAGTTTAGTGAAGTAAGTATTGTAATACTCAGTTTACAGATGGACCAGTGGAGGTTCAGACCAAGATCTTAACTAAGATCACATGATAAGTAAAAGGCAGCACAGGGAGTTCAGCCCTAGTTAGCTTGGCTTTAAAGCACTGCTCTTTGGGCCGGGAATTTAGCTCAGTGGTTCCACTGCCTGCTTCAGAAGCTCAAGGACCCGAGTTCGATCTCCGGTACCAAAAACAAAACAAACAAACAAAAAAAAGCACTGCTCTTTAAAAATAACACTCTTGCCAGGCATGGTGGCACACACCTATAATACCAGCACTCAGGAGGCTGAAGCAGGAGGATCACCGTGAGTTCGAGGCCAGCCTGGACTACATAGTGAGACCCTGTCTTAAAAAAGAAAAAGAATGACACACTATTGCCTTCTATGACCAAGTGCCAGAAGTGACCTTACCAGCTCTTGAAGATGTTAACTGTGAAATCATATTTGCTTTCTAGTATTCTAAACACCTCAGTGACTAGTACACTAGTACTTCTTGAGTCCTGGGTGTGCTTTTTAGCTCATTTCCTCTGTTTTCTCTTGAGAACCATGAGTATCCCTTCACCTATATATAGATTTTTCTTTCTGTGTCACATTTGGTGGTATTTTCTTTTTTAACATTTCATTCAAGTCCATAATCATCATACTGGTCAATCTCCAGCAACATCATTTCTTCCTGGGCTCTGTAAAATTTCCTGCATCCCTTGCCAGAAGACCATCATTTTTGAGATCTTGAGTGATTGTTCAGGAAACCACATCCTATTGTTCAACATCATCAAAATAGCAAGATATTCATTTCCCATATCCTCCCTTCCAGTCAAAAATCATGACCTTTGACAGGAAGAAGAGGCAAAAACTTCCACTTTCCCTTGAAGTCTTCAGTTTTTCTACGTAAGCTTTCAAAGTCAGTAGAAATACAGTTTAGGTTTTTTTTGTTGTTGTTGTATAATTTGGCCCCAGATCCAAACATCTGCAGGGACTAAAAAGAAACTGGAAGATGCATAGCATCCATGCACATCTCACAGAGAGCCAGAAAGGTCAGGAATGTGAGAATCAGCTGGAACTGAGAAAGAAAGGCAGCTCCTGCTGTTAATAGGGCTGAAAATTGGCACATTTAACAGGAGATGTGGTTTCTTCCAAAGTCATATAGCAACTGGAAGATTACAGAAAGATCTCTTTCAGAGACTATTGCTTTTTTTCCCACTTTCTTAATGTTGCCCTCAGACCCACTTTGTTCTTACATTTATTACTGGTAACTCCCAATTGCTGAGCTTCTCTTGCCTCATAATAGACCCAACATCTAGTTTATCCCTGCTTCTCCTAATACTTCTCCTAATCCTCCCTCAGAAATAGTTACCAATCCAGAATGGATTCCCGATTTCCTTAGGCCTCAGAATCCTTCAGTAGGAACCCACAGAAGCTTCCTTCCTCCCTCTCATCGAGCAATATACTAAGGTCCCTCTGGAGTGTCATTCTTTGTGACTAGTGAACAAATTTGAATTTGTCAGACAACACCTTGTCCCTGGTAATTTTTGTCTAAGCTACATTCTCACTTTGGTCTTTCCCAAAATAAGAATTTAAATCATTTAATTTTAAGCCTAGCCCAGTCCCATATTTCCTGCCTTAACAATGAAGATCTCAACCCTCTTCTTGATACAGCGCAGATGTAGTGCTGGCAACAGATTGATATGGTGCTGTTTTATCCTAGAAGCAGTAGAATGAGCTAACAATCCAGTATTGGAATGATATTAAGGTCTTGGCATACTTGCACCTATACTATATATGGTGGCTAAAGGAATGCAGCACCAGTGACTCCAGAAGGAGCAGAGAGGTTAAAAAAGCAAGAGTCATAGTTTGGCTTTAAAAATATTTTTAAGCAAGTATTTCAGTTGGAGTGGGGTAGAGGGACAAGAGCAAGTGATCCTGGGTAGAGTAGAATGACTTGTGTAAAAAGATGGAGCAAGAACAAGCAAGTCATGTTGGAGCAGTAGCCCTTCCTTTGAGACTGTAGAGTTGAAGAGGAAGAATGCTTACATTTATTCTTTTCTGTGAAGTATGTGGTTTGAGAGAGCTAGAGAGCGGGCGATTAGGATTCAGAAAAGACTGCTGCAACACATGGCCTTCACGGTAATGGAAAACTAGTCTAGAAAGGAGGAACAAAAATATCTAGCAGGACCCAGGATAGAGTGGTGACCTCTTGTAATTTGCATGCTTTGTGCTGAGAACCCCAAATCCTCTATATTCATATGTATACATACATATTTTCATTCTCTCTCTCTTTCCCCCATATATATATATATAATACATGTACACACAATATACATACACACACACACACACACACACATATATATATATATATAAACATATAAACGTATACATAAAGTAGGCAGCCTCTTTTGCAGCCACTTTACTTGTTACCTGTGGAGAGGATGCTTTCAGCTTATACTCTCCTGGATATTTCTTCTTACTTGATTCTGGTTTTACATTTGCACAAAGGGAAATTGGAGATTGGTTCCCCTCCTTAGGAGGCATCTCAGAACAAATAGTTCAAACAAGGTCCCTTTTCCCCCCAACAGAGGAATGACTAGTGAATTAATTATAATTCAAAGTTATCCTGAAGACCTGTGTTGTTTTCCAGTGAGATCATTTAGAGTATAGCACCTTATTGCTGTGTGTGGACCATGTTTAAGTCTACTTTTTTTTCTTGTTATCATGAAGAAATTCTAAACAGTGCCTGCATTGCATCATCAGTTTGGTTCTGACCGAAGCCTTAAGTCTGCCACTTTTCCAGGAGACTAGCAGCATTCTTAACTTGGTAAATTCATTGAAGTTGGTTAACAGATTAGCTGGTAATTCTACCTCTTATGAGGACTTTTTCCGTATTTGGATCTTATACATATTGTATTTTTATTTGACTGTATAAATAACAGTATTAACTGGTAAATTTGCTGTGGCCTGGAAGGATGTTTGAGCAACAGTGATTTATTGAGCATCAACGATGTGCCAGAAAATGTTAATCAATATTTGAATGAAAGAGCTGCTTTTGGTTCATAAGAGAAGTAAACTACTTCCAAGACATGTTCTTTACAAAGAACCATCACAGGAGGAGTATAGGCAAGTGAAAACTTCACTAATTCTGATTATAAGTAAAATCATTGTATTTTGGTGAAAAGTGTAGCTTGAAATAAACTTTTGTCAGTTACAACTTTAATGAACAAGTAACAATGTATTTATTGTTTTACTTAAATAAGATGAACTGTGTGCTAGGCTCTTTGCTAAACATCATATAAATATTAACTCATTAATCATCAAAACAACTTTATGAAGTGGATACTGTTTTACCTCTGTTTTATAGATTAAAAAATTGAGTCACACAGAAGTTCAGTACTTTGTCCATGGTTACATGGTTATTAAATCATGATGTTGGGGTTTGAGTACAAGCAGTCTCTTTGTATAGTCTATACTACCTACACTGAGCTGCAAATAGGTTCTTGCCAAGGGGCCCTGTATGTTTAGTTTGCTTCAGTGGATATATTATGTCCGCTGAAACCTTACTTATGCTATTGATGTGTTAATCAAACACCTTTATCCCAGTATAAAGATCTTTTTCTACTCACCTCTAATCCAGATTATGAAAAATTCTGAACTGATGATATTATTTAAAAATTTGATTACTTTTATTAGATTATTTTTGGCTAGTTTTTTGGAGTACTTACTATGTGTCAGGTTCTTGTCTCCAAGGCTCTTTCTTTGGACCAGCCTGTTACTCAGTTCTCCAAGACTTTCTCTTTTCCATTGCTTCCTCAAAGGCAGACTCATACACACTTTCCATGAGATCACTTTATCCTGCATCAGTCTTTAGGGACTGAGTCTCCAAAGCTCGAGGAAAACCTTTCCTTAAGTATATCAGTCTGTAAAAAAGACAGTTGTGTCAATTCTAACAAAATACATGTGCTCCTAGAGTACTTTGCAGGATTTAAATAGGTTAGCAATAGCCTTACATTGCTTGTTCTCAGTTGGAAGATGAGGTCATACTCCTCCTAAGCTTAAAATTGAGCGTTTAAGTAACACAGGGCCTGAAAGATCTGTGTGGAGTTGGTCTGATGATTTGTGAGAATCTCTGTTCTGCCCTGAGAACATGCAGTCTTTGTCAGCTTTATTGAGACATAATGGACATACGATAAACCAATATACCTTTATGTAGTTTGTATTTCATTTCTCTTAGCAGTGTTTTATAGTTTTCAGTATATGTACAGGCCTTACGTATCTGTTGTCAGATTCATCCCTAAGTACTTTTGTGGTTTTGATGCTATTTAAAGTGATATTTTTATTTTTGTTTGTTGCTAGTATGCAGAAGCAATTGATTTGGATGTTTTAACCTTGTATCCTGCAACATTGCTGAACTCATTAAGTTTTAGTATATGTTTTTGTAGATTCTAGGCATAGATGATCATATCTCCTGCTATGAAGAGTTTTCTGTCCTCCTTTTCAATCTGGATGCTTTTATTTCTTTGTCTTACCTGATTGTGTAGGCTGGAACTTCCACAACAACATTAAAAAGAAGTGAGAGCACATATCCTTTATTTGTTTCTGATCTTAGAGGAAAGCAGTCTTTTACTATTTAGAATGATGATTGCTGTAGGCTTTTATCATTCTTTATCAGGTGGAAGAATCCATCTATTCTTAGTTTGCTGAGAGTTTTTTAATTATAAGAAAGAATGTTAGATTTTCTCAAATGTTTTTTCTGTATCTATTGTTGTGATCATACAGTGTGTTAAAAATCTTTTAATATGGTGAATTACTGTTTTGGAGACAAGATCTTGGTACATAGTCCAGGCTGGCCTTCAACTCATGATCTACATGCCTTGTCCTCCTGAGTGCTGGGAACAGGTATGCAACACCATGTGAGGCTTAGGTTGATTTTCAAATGTTAAATCAACTGTACATTCCTGAGGTTAATCCTGCTGGATCTTGATTATCAGTTTTATAAATTGTTAGATTTTCTAAAATGCTATTGAGAATTTTTATAGGTACTTTATTAAAAGTGTTATGGGTCTTCAATTTTCCCCAATCATCTTTGCCACGTTTTGGTATCAGAACAATATTGGCCTCATAGAATGGTTGGAGAACCATTCATTCTCTCATCTTCAATTTTTGGAAATAGTTTGGTAGAACTGTTGTTATTTTTGCTTTAATTGTTTGGTAGAATTCCCACATGAAGCCAGCTGGACTTGAAATTTTCTTTGGGGAAATATTTTCAACTACAAATTAAGTTTCTTTAATAACATATTGTATTCATGCAATCTATTTCTTGTTTAGTCTACCAAGTAGACTAAATAGACTAAACAAGAAATAGATTGCATGAATACAATGTTAGTCTACTTTGGTAGAATAAACCTTTTGTGTGTCTTTTATAGAATTTATCCATTCTATCTTTGTTTTCAAATTCATTGTAATAAAAATTTTCACAGTATTTTCTTATATTTTTAAAAAATGCAGAACATTTCCTTTCTCATTCCTATTCGTGGTATCTTGTCTTTTCTCATTTTTCCTTGTTCTGTCTGGGTAGAGACTGATTACATTTTACTCTTATCTCAAAGAATCAGCTTATCATTTGTCTGATTTTCTTTATTGTTTTTATGTTTTCTATTTCATTGATTTCCACCCTGATATTTAATATTTTATTTTTCTTCTTACTGTGGAATTCATTTGTTCTCCTTCTGTAAATTTCTTTCTGTATAAGCGGAGGCATTTATTTTAGACTTTCTTTTTAAAATAAGAGTTCAGTGGTGTAGATTTTGCTTCAAGTTACTGCTTAGGCAGCATTCTATAATTTTTAATGTAGTATATTTTCATTTTCATTCAGTTCAAAATAATTTCTAATATTTCTTTTGATTACTTGTTTGATTCATGGGTTATTTAGAAAGCTGTTAATGGTTTTCAAATATTTGGGGGATTTTGCAGCTATCTTATTTAATGCTAAGAACACACTCTGTATAATTGGAATTCTTTTAAATTCACTTAGAAAAAATAAATTCATTCAGACTTGGTGTATGGCTCAGAATATCATTTTTCTTCCTAAGTTCCGTTTGTACTTTTGAAAATAATGTGCATTCTGTTGCTCTTGATTGGAATGTTTCATAAATGTCAGTAGGATCCAATTGTTTGCTAGTGTCTTTCAAGTTTTCTGTATCTTTTCTGCTTTTCTGTTTTTTCTATTAGTTGTTGAGAGAGTGGTATTGAAGTGTCAATGTTATGGATTTATCAATTTTTGCTTGCAGTTCTACTTGTTTTTATTTCATATATTTGAAGTTTGGTTCTTACAAGTTTAGGATTATTATGTACATGGGATTAATTGTCTTTTTTATATTATGAAATGACCATTTTTATTCCTAATAATAGTCTTTGCTTTACATTTTGATATTAATAAAGCTTTTTCAGTATTTCGATTACTGTTAGTGTGCTGTGTCCTTTCCCATTCTTTTACTTTTAACATATTTGTGTCATTATATTTGAAGTTGATTTTTATAGGCAGTATATAGTTAATATATTCTTGGTCTTTACCTAGAACAGCAGAGGCAATTCTGGGCAACAAAGGCAAAGCAAGGGATATCACAATCCCTGACTTTAAATTATACTACAAAGCTACTATCACAAAAACAGCATGGTACTGGCAAAAGAACAGACCTGAGGATAAATGGAACAGACTAGAGGATACAGAAACAGCTCCAGACATACTCAACCAACCACCTTATCTTTGACAAAGGAGCCAAACACCTTCACTGGAAGAAAGACACCCTCTTTAATAAATGATGCTGGAAAAAAATGTCTTTCCACTTGCTGAAGATTGAAACTAGACACATATCTTTCACCATGCACTAACCTAAAATTGAAATGGATCAAAGATCTAAATATTAAAACAGAAACACTAAATCTGCTGGAAGAGAGAATAGGTAGAATGCTTGAGGACACAGGGGTAGGCAAAACTTCATGAACAAAACCCAGACTGCATGGGAAATACTACAAAGAATCAACAACTGGGATTTCATCTTATTAAAAAGCTTTTGCACAGCAAGGGAAACCACCAACAGAGTGAAGAGACAACCTACAGAGTGAGAAAATTTTTTTACCAGCTATTCAGATAAAGGACTATTATCTAGAATATATAAAGAACTAAAAAAAAAAATCAGACCCCCCAAATTTAAAGACCCAATGTAAAAATGGGCATCTGAAATAAAAAGACACTTCTCAGATAAAGAATTAGAAATGGCAAATAAATATATGAAAAAATGTTCAACATCACTGGTCATTCGAGAGATGCAAATTAAAAGGATGCTGAGATTCCATCTCACTCCAGAAAAAATGGCTGCTATCAAGAAATCAACCAATAACAAATGCTGGCAGGACTGTGGGGAGAAAGGAACCCTTCTCCACTGCTGGTGGGAGTGTAGACTGGTGCAACCACTGTGGAAATCAATGTGGAGATTTCTCAAGAAACTAAAACTAGAGGTTCCATTTGACCCAGCTGTTCCTCTTCTTGGTATCTTCCCAAAAGAATTAAAAGCATCATACCACAGCGATATATGCACACCCATGTTTATAGCAGCACAGTTTGTAATAGCTAAAACTTGAAAACAGCCCAAATGCCCATCAACTGACGAGTGGATAAAGATGTGTTTTGTTATACAATGGAGTACTATTGTGCCATAAAGAAGGTTGAACTTCAGACATTTATAGCTGAATGGATGGACCTTGAGACCATACTCTTAAGTGAAATAAATGGGACACATGTTTAAATACTGAATTGTTTCTCTGGTATGAGAAACTGAATGTGGAAATAAGGACTGAGATAGAATGGAGGTTGGGAAATGGGATGAATGTGTTCAAATAGGAAGAGGAACAAGGGAGGAGGGAAAAAGGAAGGAAGGGACAAGAAAAAAGTGAAAATAGAAGGAAAAATGGAAACAAAGCTTTTGTATATAGGGAGGGGAGGGGCTTGAGGGGCAGTGGGATAAAATAAAATAAAATTTATTTAAAAAATAGACAAAACTGAACTACATAGCAAAAAAAAAAGGAAAAAAAAGTAAATTCTTGTTTTTTATTTCTGGTATATAGATTTCTGCCTTTAATTGACCTCTTTGTACTATTTACATTTTGAAGTAACTTTAGGTGGTATTTGCCTGTTGTACAATTCACCCATTTAAAGTGTACAGTATAATGGCTTTTAAAAATTATTTAGAGTTGTATCAACCATTACCACAATCTCATTTAAGAACATTTTTGGGCCGGGGATTTAGCTCAGTGGTTCTGCCGCCTGTCTTGAAAGCGCAAGGTCCCGAGTTTGATCCCCGGTACCAAAAAAAAAAAAAGAAAAGAACATTTTCATTGTCCTGAAAGGAACACTACCCATTAGCAGCCAATCCTTACTTCTTTAATGCTGACCTCAGCCGTAGTTTATCATTAATCTATTTCTTGTCTTCATAGATTTGTCTATTCTAGAAATTCTCATTAAATGAAATTTTTTACAAATGAAATCATATAATATCTAGTCATTTGTGACTGGTTTCTTTCCTTCACAATAATTTTTTCAATCCATGTTGTAGCAGGTAACATTGCTTAATTTTATGGCTGAATGATATTCCATTGTGTGGCTATGCCACATTTTGTTTATTCATTTATCAGTTGATGGGCATTTGTGTTGTTTCCACATTTTGGCTATTGTATATAATGTTACTATGAACATTTACATACAAGTTTTTGGGTTTTGGGTAAACATATTTTTTTTCTTGGCTGTATACTAAGAATGGAATTTCCAGGTTATGGTAACTATGTGTGTAATATTTTGAGGAACTACCAAACCATTTTCTAAAGCAGCTGCAGCATTTTACATTTCCACTCACATTGTGTGAACGTTCCAATTTCTCCTCCTCCTTACCAACACTTGTTATTGTCTTAGTTTGTTTGTTTTTTTTTGGTACCGGGGATTGAACTCAGGACTTTGCACTTGCGAGGCAGGCGGCGGAACCACTGAGCTAAATCCCTGGCCCTTTTTTTTTTTGGTACTGGGGATCGAACTCAGGTCCCTGCACTTGCGCAGCAGACAGCGAAACCACTGAGCTAAATCCCCAGCCCACTTGTTATTGTCTATCATGAGGTATCCATTTATGTAGGTCCTCTTTAATTTTTTTAATAGTAATTTGGAGTTTTCACAGTATCCATTTGGAACTTTTTTTGTTAAACTTATTCCTAAGTATTTTATTATTTTTGGTGATTATTTTATGTGATTATTTTCTTAATGTCATTTTAGATTGTTCATTGCTAGTGTATAAAATGCATGGATTTTTTTAGTCATTCAAATAAAACTAATGATTTCAGTTCAAAACAACTGAAAATGTAGAGCCATTAAGCCGCATTTAATGCTAAATTTCAAGTTACAGATTTGTAGGCCATTTTGGAGCAGAAGCATCATTTCTACCAAATATTCAGCTTTATTAACTAAGATAATTGACACTATCAGGACAGGGTTTGGGAAAAACAATGATCAGCTCATAGAATTTGGCTAAGAAAGGAAAACAATACAACCAACAAGGTAGCTACAAATATTAGTAAAATAAAAATACAACCCCAAACTTTCATGTCTTAAATTACTGGAAAAAAATACAGGTAAAGATATAGCAAATACACTCTTCACAGATTTAGGTAAATTTATTTGCATTGTAGGTGATTTCTTAAGGCCTATATCCAGTGAAACCATTTAAAAAGCTCTACAAGGAATAGAAATTCAGGTGTCTATGACACTTTAAAACAAAAGAAAAAGAAAAAGCTTAAATTTATTTTACTTTATTTTGATACTGGGAATCGAACTCAGGGTCTCATGGTTGGCAGGCAGACTCTGTACTGCTGAGCTACATCCCCGGCCTGAAATATCTTAAATTTTTGAATGAGCAAGATTCATTTTTGTAGGTAGAGGTCTCATTTCTTCTTGATCTTCAGTTTTATATCTAACAAACATAAGAGAAGAAGCTGAATATCTGCTTGGTTTCTGTTCATTCATAAATTCCAAGTTGCCATAGATTTTCAGTTTCTCAGAGGGGACATACTGCTCCACAGCTGTAGCAGCAGGTGCACAACAAATCCAGAGCAGTATCATCATGGAGAGGATGAGTGTCATAGAATCCGCTAGGAGTTCAGAGAGAGGCATCTTAAAAACCCATCACTTTCTCCATCTTTTAAGATAGTTCCTGTGTGCTTGTGAGCTTCTCATTTGCAGATCTGAGGCCATGTTGCTTAGAGGCGATTCTTTCAAATTTTCAGGCCCCTATCCCAACTGTGGTGCATGCTGAATTTCTGGCTTAGCCTGGAATATAACTATTGTTTCATCATCAGCTTGGAGATACAAAGTCTAGGAAGAGCTGATGAAGCTCTGTACAGAGTCATTTATGTCACTCCAAAAGGACTACACCAGCATCAGAGGAAGAGCAGATGCATTTTTGGCACCAGGCATGAGTTATTCTTGTCTCAATTCAGTGAATGGCAGCTGATTCTGGCAACTGAGATGGCAAGCATATTGCTTTTCAGATTGGGAATATGCTTCTGTACATGCAAATTCACACTCTTAATTTGGTCTGATCTAAGTCAACTCCATCACCCACAAACTGAAAAATTGAAAACAGTCTGCAATCTCTCTGATATGCGTACATCTCTTCTTTGGGGTAGTTATGCAAAGGGTAGGTCAGTTGACAGGTACTTTTATCCCTCAAGACCCAGTTGAATGCTTCCGCTGAGGTGCTCCCCAAGCCTCTGGCCAAGGACATGGCCATGGCCAGAAGAGGCAGTGGTGGTAGCCCCATTTGGGCCTGGACCCAGAGTTTCCTCTTTGGCACTGCATCGTGTTCCCTCTTGAATAGATATTTTAATACTGGCCTTGCATACTGGAATTTCACTAACATATTTATTTGTTTTAACAGTATTTTAGTGAATTCGTTGCCAATCTGTGTTGAGAGATGGTTTTACTTACTTTCTAATCTGAATCTTTCTAATCTGAATCTAATCTCTTATTTTTCCTACCTAATTGCCCTGGCTAGAATTTCCAGTAGAGAATTGAATAGCAGATATGAGATTGTAGATTTCATCTTGTTCTTGATTTTGGTATCCAATCCTTTACCGTTAATTATGATGTTAGCTGTGGGCTTCTCAGAGATAGTCTTTAATCAGGTTGAAGAAGTTCTCTTTTATCCCTACTTTACTGAGTGGTTTTATGATGAAAAGGTGTTACAACCTGTGCCCTGGGAGGGAGCTGGGGTGAGGCTGATTAAGGCCCAGGGTTCTTGGCCCGTTGTACCTGGAGCAGTTTTCACCTTACAAGTGGATACTGGGTGAGAGGAAGGCACATTTGATCTTCTAGGCTGTGCCTGCCTGCCTGCCTGGAATCCAACTTTGCAGCATGTGGCTGTGGAGAAGGATGAGAAACACCAGTAACCTGGCCCTCTGGTGACACTATAGCCCTGACTAGGAGCTGAGGGAAAGAAGGAGCTGCCACCTTGTTGGCTATTACAGGATGGAGCCTCTGCAACACAGAACTGGGTGGAGATTGTGAAGAACTAGTTTGTAGCACAGAAGCAACCCTTGCTCACTGTTCCACCTGAGATTTAGTTAATTTTTTTGAATGTATGGTTTGATTTTTCATTTTCTTTTTAAAATTTTATTGATACTCTTTTGATAAGCATAATGTTCACATTCATTGTACGGAATTTGTACCTATACATAATATATCTTGATTCTTTTTCCCCTATTCCCCTCCCCTCCCTTCAAACCTTCTTCCCCTCCCTATTTACAAAAGCTTTGCCTGCAATGTAACTCAGCACTGCACAGCACCTGCCTGGCAAGCAGGAGGCTCTGAGTTTCATTCCTGATACCAAAAAAAAAAGCTTTGTGTCCAATTTTTCTGTTCTCTTTTTTTAAGCCAGGCATTGTGGCCCATGCCTGTAATCCCAGCACTTGGGAGGCTGAGGCAGGAGTATCACCATGAGTTTGAGGCCAGCCTGGGCTACATAGTGAGTTCAAGGCCAGCCAGAACTACATAGCGAGACCCTCTCACAAAGCAAAACAAAACAAAACAAAACAAAACAAAACAAAACAAAACAAAACAGTATTCTCTTTTTTCTTTTCCTTTCTTTTTATCTCCCTCCCCTCTCCCTTGTTCCCCTTCCCAATTGACCATTTTATTCCTTCCCAATATCTATCATCCATTTTAGTCCTTATTTATGCTTTTAGTTTCTCACACAAGAGAAACAATGTGATACTTAAACATGTGTGTCTGATTTATTTCACTTAAAAATACGGTCTCAAGGGGCATTCATTTACCTAAAAATATCTCAAGTTTATCTTTCTTTATGACAGAGTCGTACTCCATTGTATATAAATACCACATTTTCTTTATCCATTCATCCATTGATGGGCATCTCGGCTGTTTCAAGATTTAGGTATTACAAATGTGCTGCTATAAACATGAGTGTGTATATACTGGTGTGGTATGATGCTTTTAACTCTTTTGGGAAGATACCAAGAAAGGGTATAGCTGGTCAAATAGAACCTCTAGTTTTAGTTTTTTGAGGAATGTATATAGTGATTTCTGTAGTGGTTGTACCAATTTACACTCCCACCAACAGTGGAGAAGGGTTCTTTTTTCCCTGCATCCTTGCCAACATTTGTTATTGGTTGATTGCTTTTTTTTTCTGTTAAGTTTATTGGTACATTTTAGATATACAGTACAGTTGCCTTCATCATTGGGATCTTGTATCTTTATATGATGTATCTTGGTTCTTGTTTTTTCCCCATTCCCCTGCCCTCCCTTCACCCCTCCACCCTTCCGTATTTACAAAGGCTTTGTTTCCATTTTTTCATTTTCTCATATTTTTTCCCTTCTTTCCTTTCCCCTACCCCTCCCACTTCCCCTACTCCTTTAGACCTTTTCTTCCTATTTCACATTATCAGTTATACATTTGGATCCTTATTTACACTTTTAGTTTTTCACTATTGGTTGATTTCTTGATGATAGTCATTCTTTCTGGAATGAGATGGAATCTCAGTATTGTTTCAATTTGCATTTCTTGAATGACCAGTGATGGTGATCATTTTTTCATATATTTATTTGCTATTTGTACTTACTTCATCTTAGAAGTATCTATTCCTTTCAGACGCCCATTTTTGGAATGGGTCTTTAAATTTGAGGGGTCTGATTTTTTTTTGAGTTCTTTGTTTGTTCTAGATATTTATCCTTTGTCTGAGGACTAGGTGGTAAAATTTTTTCCCATTCTGTAGGTTGTGTCTTCACTCTGTTTGTGATTTCTTTTCCTGTGCAAAAGATTTTTAATAGGATGAGATCTCAGTTGTTGATTCTTTTTAATATTTCCTGTGTAATTGGGGTTTTGCTCATAAAGTCTTTGCCTACAAGTATGTCTTTAAGAGTTTAACCTATTTTATATTACAACAGATTGAGTGTTTCTATTTTAATACAAATATTTTTCTTATATGCAGCATATTGTTGGGTTTTGTTTTTTAAACAATTTTGCCAATCTGTATCTTTTGACTGGGGAGTTGAGACTATTTACTGTTTTTGTTTAATTTCAAGTCGGGTATGTTATGCCCCCTTGCCTTGCCTTTGTTGCCCAGAATTGCTTTTGCTATTCTAGGTCTCTTCTGTTTCCAAATGAATTTTAGGATTGTTTTCTCTAGTTCTGTGAGGTATGCATATTTTGATGAGGATTGCATTAAATTTGTGTAACAGTTTTTGAAGTATGGCCATTTTTACTATATTGGTTCTGCCTATACAAGAATAAGGGATATCTTTCCATTTTCTGATGTCCTCTTCAATCTCCTTTTCAAAGTACTGTAGTTTTCAATACAAAGGTCTTTTACTACTTTCCTTAGATTGATTCCTAAGTATTTCATTTTTCTTGATACTATTGTGAAAGGTGTTGTTTCCCTAATTTCTCTCAGTGAGTTTGTTATTTGTGTAGAGGAATGCTATTGTTTTTTTGTGTGTTGACTTTGTATCCTGTTAAGTTACTGAATTTGATTATTAATTCAAGGAGTCTTTTGGTGGAGTTTTTGGGGTGTTTTGTGTAGAGTATCTTGTCATCTGCAAATAATGATAATTTACCTTCTTTCTTTCCTATCCTTATTCATTTTCTTTCTCTTATCTAGTTGTTCTGGCTAATGTTTCCAGAACTGTTTTGAACGGGTGGGATGAGAGTGGCCATCCTTGTCTTGTTCTTGATTTTAGATTGAAAGCTTTCAGTTTTTGACCATTTAGTATGATGTTGGCTGTTCGTTTGTCGTAGATGGCTTTTATCAGATTGATTAAAAAGATCTTCTATTCCAATTTTCTGTAGAGTTTTTATCAGGAATGGGTGTTGGACCTTGTCAAATGCTTTTTGTGTGTCTGTGAGATGGTCATGTGGTTTTTGTCCTTGGTTCTGTTAATGTTGTGTCTTACTTTTATTAATTTGTATATGTTGAAGTATCCCTGCATCCCTGGGATGAATCCTACTTGGTCTTACATGGTGTATATTCTTCTTGATGATTTGCTGCATTCTGTTTGCCAGTATCTTATTGAGTATTTTTGCATCTATGTTCTTAAGGAGATTGTCCTGTAGTGCTCTTCTTTGGTTGGATCATTCTCTGGTTTTGGTATCAGGATAATGCTTGCTTCAAGGAATGACTTTGTGAGTATTGCATCCCTTTCAATTTCATTAAAGAGTTTGAGGAGTATTGCCATTAGATTTTGTCTAAATATCTGGTAGAATTCAGCTGTCAATCCATCAGAACCTGAGCTTTTCTTTGTTGGTAAGTTTTTAATTATATCTTGAATTTCATTGAATGATACTGGATTATTTAGAATTTTTACATCTTCTTGACTATCCTTTGATAATTTATACACATTGAGGAATCTTTCCATTTCTTCTGTGTTTTCCATCTTATTAAAGTACAGGTTGTTGAAGTAGTTGTTGATAAACTTCTGGATTTCTGTATGATCCATTGTGATTTCACTTTTTTTCGTTCCTAATTGCATGGATTTGAGTCTTTTCTTTCCTTTTTTGATAATGTTGGCTAAGGGTTTATGTATTTTATTTAATCTTTCAAAGCATCAACTCTTCTTCGATTCATTGATTCTTTGTATTGTTTTCTTAGTCTCAATTGCATTAATTTCTGCTCTGATCTTTATAATTTCCTCCCTTGTATGTGCTTTAGGTTTAACTTGTTCTTCTTTTTCTAGAAGCTTAAGGTTCAACACTAGGGGTTAAAGGTTCATACCTTATGGCCCTTTACCTTAAAATAATTGAGTGTATTTCTTACAAATATTATTTTACCAAACCATAGTGTACTTGTCAATTTCAGTAAATTTAACAGTATTTCTCTCCCCTAACATTGAACTTCTAATCTACTATTTATTTTTAACTCATACTTCCTCCCTTTTTGTGTATGTTTTATACTGTATAGTGGTATGAATACGGGAATACATGCTCAAATGTATTTTGATTGACAAATGTGCAATAAAAGATTTTTGTGAGGCAACCATTTGAGAGACTGCTTTTATTATATCAGGTCAGCACATCTTGCCAACACCTTGTGACACAGGCATGATATATTTTCCTCATTCATCAAATATGGAGAAACACTGAGGAAATTACTAAAGATAAACTTTAGTGAGTATTTGATCTGGGCCTTGAACCCAGGATTTCTGGCCTCAGAGTCCATACTCTTTCCTTACCCAAACTACTTTGCTGAATAAGCTCTCGACTAACCACATGTGACTTCAGTTTATGACTTTTAAAGCAATTTAACATCATAAAATTCCAAAACTGCCAGATGCTTTCAACGTGCAGAGTTGAAGATACTGTGGTTTAGTGAGGTTAAGTGGCCATCATTTCTTAAACCCTCCCTTAAGCAGAAGGAAAAAGGTAACCTTACTGCCATTTCCCTTTAGCCTCTCAAAATTACCCTTCACACCTTCTCAGCAATGTTTGATTTGACTGTGTAACAACATTTATATTGCACTTTATTGATTACAAAGCATTTTAGTACATTCTTTCACTCTAGATCTACAACCGCCCTGTGAAAACAAGAAGTGCTTCTCTAGAGCACCTATCGTTTGCATCTAAACAAACTTGCCTTTCATTGTTCCCTCGCTGATCTCTGCTAATATCCATTAATTCTAGTCATAGCCCAGAGAGACTTTATACCCAGAAGATTTATGTTTGGTTTATATTAGCAGTCCCCAGAGTGAGATATACTAGAGAATCTAATAGAATGTGGGAAGAAAATAATTTGCAGTTTTGGACCATTTTTCTAGTTTTATTCTCTATATCTTTTAAAAATAGCTTTATTGAGATATAATTTACATATCATAGAAATAACTCATGTAATATGATCATTTTAAGTATATTCACATTAATTTCTTTTTTATTCACATTAATTTCTGAATATGTGAATCTTACAAAAACAGAACAACAGAAAAACCTCCCAACCCATTAGTAGTACATCTCCAGCTCCAGCCAACCATCAGTCTACTTTCTTTAATCTCTATAGATATTTCTATGATGCTCACTTTGGCAGCATATGTACTAAAATTAAATATTTCTATGAATAGAATCATATAATATGTGACCTTTTTTGTTTGGCTTCTTTCACTCAGCATAGTGTCTTCAAGGTTCCTCCATGTTATAGTATCAGTACTTCATTTCGTTTTTCTTGACAGTTCTGAAGATTGAACCCAAGGCCTTTGCACTGAGCTATACCCCCAGCCCTTTATTAATTTTTTTTATTTTGAGACACAGTCTTGCAAAGTTGCCTAGGCTGAGCTTGAAATTGTGGTCTTCCTGCCTCAGCCTCCCAGAATGCTAGGCATGCACCATTACAGCCAGCTACTTTCTTCCTTTTTATTGACTTATAATATCCTATTATATGGTCAGACCACATTTTATTTATGGGCATTTGTGTTGTCTCCACTTTTTGCTATTATTTGCAATGAACACTTGTTCACAATATTTTTTTGGTGGATTTATGCTTTCATTCCTCTTGGGTAGTACCATGTTTGTAGATTAGTGTAAATGCCATGTGTTTTTTTTTTATAAAGAGAAACAATAATAGAGAAGCATGGCTCTTGGAAGAAATGGAATTTTTAATTCTTTATCAGCTTTCCATGTTATCCCTCTCATTCTGCCCCATTTTATTGACCTTTGAACTGGTCTTTTTGTCCATTTTCCTCCCCACTTCTTGTTTTGCCAAGGATGCTTTTGTCACAGGAAACATTTATCCAGTAATGCTGAAATGCTAAGTACTGCACTTTTAATTGGTACCAACCTTGTGAAGTTGGTATTATTTAATCCATTGAAAAATGAGGAGACTAACCAGGTTCAGTGGCACGCATCTATAATCCCAGCACTAGGGAGGCTGAGGCAGGAGGAGCACTGTGAGTTTGAGGCCAGCCTGAGCTACATAGCAAGACTGTCTCAGCCTCCCACCCCCCAAAAAAACTCAAAGATGAGGAAACTAAGGCTTTGAGAGGATAAGTAACTCAGTTCAAAGTTACCTGGCAACTAGAGGCAGAAAAGAGATTAGCCCACCTCTGCTGGATTCTGAAGCTCATAATCTTTTCCTTAGGCTGTCTTCCAGATGAAGTGTTTATGAAGTGTTCAGTGGACAGAACTTATTTCATGCTTGAAATACTACATATGGATTGTATGAAGTAAAAAAAGGAAGATTCTGATAAGCTTTGGGAAATGTTGGGGTATTCGGGAGGTGGCAGGGATGGTAGGCACTAAATGAGACATTGAATATAGAAGGAGAACCTGGTTTGGAGAAGGAATCGGTTGGTGAGTGTTCAGTTTGGGACATATGGAACTCTAGGATACCATTTATTCAACTTATGCTTGAGTGGCTTCTCTGTGCCAGGCACAGTGCAGGATGCTGGAGAGACATTGAAGAATGAGATACAGTAGCTATAGTCATGTTCCCCGCCCTAATGGAGCATGCAGTCTTAGTAGGGTAGACATATAAAAGAATTTTAAAATCAAATGTAATGGTGTCATGCTAGAAGAGAGGATTAATTCAGGCATCTGGAGTGATTCCTTAAGGCTCTGAGATTAGTAGAGATTTACGGTGACAGTAGCTTAAGGCACACGGGGGAACCTCGATTTGTAGGAGATAACAAGGTTTGGATGGAAATCATTCATGATTTTCTTCCACTTTCCCCTTCCCTACAAGGAAGAGAACATGATTGCCTCCAGCTGCATGGAGCAACTGGTAGTTCTTGGACTCACCTTTTTTTGCCCTCATGCCTTTACATATACGCCACCTTCTGCCTACAGTTCTGCTCCCCTATCCCTTTCTCTAGCCAACACCTGCCTGTCTTTATTATAATCTTTCAGAAAGGTAACATTACCCCTGTTCCATGTCCCCATAACCTCCTGGGCCTATTGATCACACTGTCTCTTCTATTAATTGTGAGTACTCTAAGAGCAGGGACATGTTCATCAACCCCAGTATCCACATAGTGCCTGACCTGCATGGATGGATGCATGGGTGAATTAAACAAAAAGGACCAAATTGTGAAAAAGATGTGCATCTTTTGAACAAGAAAAGGAGGCTTTGTTACTTCATAGAAAGAGAGCTTGGCTGTCAGTCTGACTCAGTGATTCTTAACCAGGGGTGATTTTGCTTTCCCAGGGAACCTTTGACAATGTCTGGAGACAATTTTGGTTGTCACAAATAATTAAGTTGTGTAGAGGCCAAGGAGGATACTAAATACCCTACAGTGCCCAAGACAGCCCCCTACAACATCTAGCCTGAAATGTCATTAGTGTCAAGTTCTAATCTGGTTCAGTTTTCTGCTGGGCATGGTAGCACACACCTGTAATCCCAGTGGTTGGGAGCTTGAGATAGGATTACAAGTTTGAGTACCACCTGGGCAATTTAGATAACTCTGTCTCAAAATAAAAAAATAGAAAGGGCTGGAGATGTAGCTTAGTGTACAGGGCCTGGGTTCAGTTCACAGTATGGAAAAACAAATCGGGTTCAGCTCTCTCTTTACCCAAAACAGTGGTTCTCAAAATGTCATCCCTAGCAGTGGGAGCATTGCCTGGGAACTGTTAGGAAGGAAAATTCTAGGATACCACCAGAAACTCAGTGAAGGAGAAACTGGGAGTGGGGCCCCAGCAGTTTGTTTTATCAAACCCTGGAGGGGATTTTGATGCAGATTAAAGTGTGAGAACCAGGCTTAAAGTGAAAAAGCTGGTTGGTAACAGAACCCTAAGAGAAGCCAGCATAGGAAAATGGAATAGGAAAATGGTCAAAGAATAATGTTAGAAAAATCCATAGAACATGATGATTTCCAGGATAAAATGATCATTGGTATCCAACATTCCTAGAGAGTTGTTAAATACAAGAACAGGCAAAGGGAGAGGAAATGGCCACTAATAGTAAGACTTCTGAAATGGAGGGAGGCAGAGCCTGGGATTGAGCTCAGTGGTGCTGCTGCCTGCCTCAAAAGCACAAGGTCCTGAGTTCGATCCGGGTACCAAAAAAAAAAAAAAAGAAAAAAAGGGATTATCATGATAATGGAGGGAGGCAAGGGTGATGTCATTACAAAGTGCCAGGTTTAAGCAGTGAGGGGGCCTGAAGGCTGTTAGTTTGCAATAGTTATAGGAAATAATACCGGAGATGAAATATGAAATATTATATCTCCCAACCTGTTAGCTGTATGCCCCCGAGTTCTTGCTCTCTAAAAATCGAACAATTAATTCTAGGAACAAAGGAGATTAAGAGTAGGAAGATATTTATTAATAGGAAAGCTCCTGAGGGGGAGGAGGGATCCTGAGTGGGTAGCCTGGGGACTCCGCTTGTAAAGGAGGAGTTTTATAGGATTAAACCCACGTGGGTACAAGGTAGGCCACAACCATGAACAGCCAATAAGGTTACAGGTATAGTCACTTAGGTAATAGCATTCCAATTGGGAAACAAGTCTTGTAACAAGCGTGGATGGAAAGAACACAGACTCTCCTAGGAAGTGGTGGGTCCAGAAGTCTCTGGTCACACACCAGGGTGGCTGTTGTTTATCTAGACTTCATTAGGCCCAGTGTTTGTTCTTTGAGGAAGTATGTAGGTCTGGTCATCTTGTCTTTTATCTTGAGGCCTGGTTTTTAGCTGTTATGTCTCCCATTGCAGCTGTGGTGTGTTTCACTTTTGTCCTGACCCTCTTGAGGATCTAGCTCTATTTGACTGCCTATAATATTTCTACCTTGGGCTGGGGATATAGCTCAGTGGTTTCACCGCCTGCTGTGCAAGCACAAGGACCCGAGTTTGATCCCCGGTACCAAAAAAAAAAAAAAATTTCTACCTAACTCATCTGTCTATAATACAATCATCTGTGCAAAAGAACTGCTTAAAAAATTTCTGTGCAGTATTAGTTAGGCATGTGAGAGTAACTTGCCAGTACTCTCATCTCTCTAACATAGTAGTTCTTAATATTTTTGTGATTTCTTCCAGGCTTTGTCTATGTATGTAATTAATTTTACAGTGGAGTGTTCTGCTATCACAATAAATATGAAGACATTTGCAAAGGTTATGATAGAGCGGTAGGCAGTATTTTGCTATGGTAACAGAGGTAAACTTGATCCCAATTGTCAGTTTGTTCTGCTTGGGGAGAGTTGTTTTGTGGAATTTGAGATCAGGAAAAGCAAGGCAGGTACACTTACACTAATTCTGTTATCTGGAAAAAATAGGAGAAAAGCCTAGAATTTGTTTCTTTAATTTTATTAAGGAAGCTGAGGATGTAGATGAGACAGTGGGAAAAAAAGGTCACCTTTAAGGGAAAAAGCTTGCATCATAATAGTAGATACCTAAAATAGTATCTCCAAGCCACCTTGAGGATACCCTGGACTTTATTTGGATTGCTTATTTGGACTGGGTTATTTTCTGAAGAAGCTTTTATTGAGCGCAGGTTAGGGAACAGGGAAGGATTTTAGAGCATGTCTGTTTAGGGGATAGTGAGCTGAAACAGGTACTGAGGTTAGGGATATGTTGTCTTTATTAATTCAGTATGCTAGGGAAATGCTCCTTAACATTGAATATTAATTTTTTATTGTTGGTCTACCTTTGGGATACATAGTAATTACATTCATCTTGGGGAATTGGTACATATACATATAACATCTCCATCATTTTTACTTCTTTCCCCTCCTGTCTTTTCCTCTCTCCTCTTCCCTAGGTCTACTGTGCATAGATGACTTAGAAAAAGTCCTCTCTCTGTTTTTAAAACCTCATGAATATATGCATATGAAGCACAGTGTAGTGAATCTAAGCCCACTTTACAACCTAGGGGAATTGATGGTGTAGCCCCGGTTTATAGATGGGGAAATTGAGGCTCAATGGAGTGAAACAACATGGCCAGAGTCTGACATAAATGTCAGAGCTAGAATTCCAACCGGTGCTATGTTTCTTTCAAAGTCTTGTGTATTTTCTATAGTGACATATTTGCCATGTATAGTCACATTCCTGGAGGTATCTGAGCCTCTCTTGTTCTTTATTAGACTAAATCAATGGTTATATATCAGGACAACATGGTAGACTTTTTCAAAATATCTGCTTTCAGATTACTTCCCCACCCCCCATAGAGGACCTATGGAGAGTCAAGAGAAGGAGGAGGGCGATGAGGGGAAGGGGAGGGGGGAGGAGGATGAGGAAAGCAAGAAGAAAGGGGAAGAAAGAAGAAACACCCCACTTTCTTTCCATCTTCTAGTGCCTTTTCCTTTTATTTCTAGCAGCCCAGGCTATACAAAAGAGGAATTTAGAGTTGTAGAGCAGCTGGTGGGCAGGACTGGGCCAGCCAGCAACAAGCAAGCCGATTCAGCTGTGATGGTGACAGCTGCTCCTCTCCAATTGCCCACAACTAGCTGATCTCAGTCACCTGCAAGAGGGACAGGGGGCAAAAGCCTCTTTTGTGGCCATGGATAATTGGAGTCAAGCTGCCTGCATTCAGATTTTTTTTTTTGGTACCGGAGATCGAACTCGGGTCCTTGCGCTTACAGAGCAAGCGGCGGAACCACTGAGCTAAATCCCTGGCCCTACATTCAGATTTTATCTCTGTTCCAAATCCATGGTGTGACCTTGAGTAAGCTGATCCCTGAAGTTCCCTAGGAGACAGAAAAACTCAGCGAGTATAGTCATAAGGACCTTGAGATCTGAGGGAAGTGGGGTAACCTCTAGCTCTACAACTTTTACTAACTGTACACTTAGTGTTTACTTTGTGTGTATGCCACCTGTGCAGCCCCATGAGACTGGGCACTCAGAAGGGCCTCGCACTTGGTTTAATGCTCTGTTGTCGCTGTCTTGGAATTAATAATAATTTTGTAACAAGGGTTCTCATGGTTTCATTTTGCATTGGCCCCTCAAATTATGTGACTTGCCCTCTGTTACTTATAGGAGAAAAATTAAGTACTTTAAGTCAGTTTCCTCAACTCTTGAATGGGGATTTTACTGATGCTTATAGGAAAGGGTGCACACATACATGCAAAGCACTTCTTTGGTACAGGGTAGGGGCTGTTGATATTAGCCATTGCTAAGAAACCATTGGCCCCAGTGTCTTCATCTGTAAAATAAAAATACTAGATTAAAGCGTACGTAAGACTTCCTATACAAGTACAATAAACTTTCAATTTTCTTTGACCATAATCAATATGAAAACACTTTGAAATCCATAATGGCTGCTTTTTTCTTGAGGTGCTAGGAATGGGCCTCATTGCATGTTGGGAAGCGTTCTACCACTAAGTTATAACCACAGCCCTGATCTTTAAATGTGAGGGTAAATTTCCTTTCTTTACAGTCTTAATTAATTAATTAATTAATTTTAGTGCTGAGGCCAGTCTTGATTTTTTTAAAAAAACCTTGTCCACATTAATTGTCCCTGCTTGTAGCCTCTACCTACCAGTCTTGAAATCTCCTTTGAAAATTCTCACACAATGTGTCTACATATGCGCTTTGTTTAATGAATATATGTTGAGGAGGTAGGTTCGTCATGTAAAGTCAAAATGGTAGACACTTTCTAAACCCATGTGGATGATGAAGGCCTGAGCAAAGTGTGTGTGGGGGTGGTGGATTGCTGGAACATTAATCACTTGGATATGGAGGTTGGCTGGGGGACGGTTGAAGCACAGGCCCCACAAAGGTGAGGAAGAAGATCATTGAAACACAGATTAGGGGGCTAACTCTGGAGAGGATGAGGGGAAACAAGCAAATACCTTACTGAAATACCTTAAAAGAAGCTGGTGTCTTCCCCACAAAGTACCAGCTCTCTAGATAACTCTGCAATCTCTTTATATCCTTGTCAATTTTGCCAAAAAATGTTTGTGTTCTACCTTAATTTTAGGGGAGACTTGCTACAGCCCATCTCTACTAGCAGCCCCAACCCTAGCATGGGCCATATGTTTGTCCTTTTTCACTTTTGATGGCTAGAGTTTAGTCCTTTACAAAGGTACTAGAGGTTTATTTGTTTGTTTGTTTGTTTATTTATTTATTTTTGGAGACAGGGCCTCACTATGTAGTTCAGGTGCTGGCCTTGAACTTGCTCTGTAGCCTAGGCTGGCCTGGAACTTTTGGTGATTTTCCTGCTTCAGTCTCCAGGGTTCTGGAATTACAGGTGTGTGCCACCATGCCTGTAGAATTTATTTAACCGTTGACCAATTTTATTTTTTATTTAAAATTTTTTTTTATTTTTGGTACCGGGGATTGAACTGTGGTCCTTGTGCTTGTGAGGCAGGCGGCGGAACCACTGAGCTAAATCCCCCGCCCCTAATCATTTTCTCTGCATCATTTAAAATTTTCTTTCCCTGATGAACCTTCATTTCTCACACCATAATCTGTAGATATTGTATGAATTCTTTTTCTACTATCCCCACATGTGACTGAAGTTACTTAAATCTTAATTTATGATTTCATGGTTTCTTATTCTTTGTCTCTGAGCCTCATCTGCATCCTTTTTTTTTTTTACTTTTTAATGTGGAAAATCAACCATTATACTACACCCTAACCAAAAAATAATGATCGAATGAACAAATCAAAAACTGTATTTGCAAATCAAAAACTGAAATTACATCAAAAGACACCCTGTTTTATTTTATTTTCCCCTGCCTCAGCATTAGCTCCTCAGTCTTAGCAGATTGTTCGTCTCTTTCTTTACTTATTTGTTAAACGAAATTTTAAACTATAAAAGTCAAGTCTTTCAGAATCAAGGCTTAAATTCAAACATTGCTAAATTCATTCCTTTCTCTTAACTAGCAGCCTGAGAACAGCAGGTGTTGAACTTTGGAGAGAATAGTAAAAGGATATGGAGAAGAAAATATTTGGGCTATAATTAATTGTGATTTTTTTGTTGTTGTTGTTAATTCTTTTTTTTTCCCCATTAAGTTTATTGGTACATATTAGGTATAAAATACAGTTGCATTCATCATTGGGATCTTGTACCTTTATGTGATGTATCTTGGTTCTTATTTTTTTCCCTTTCCCTTGCCCTCCCTTCACCCCCTCCACCCTTCCCTTTTTGCAAAGACTTTGTTTCCATTTTTTCCTTTTCTCATATTTTTTCTTTTCCCTTTTTTCCTTTCCCCTATCCCTCCCACTTCCCCTGCTCCTTTAGACCTTTTCTTCCTGTTACACAATATCAATTATACATTTTAAAAATTACAATATCAAGATCTAGGAAACATTACCACAGATTTTACAGAATTTAAAAGGATATAGAAAGCATATTACAAAAATCTTTTTTTGAAATAAATTTGACAACTTCTAAGAAGTACCTTGGAAGACAAATTAATGAAACTGACTCTGGAAAAAATATAAAATTTGAATATCACCTATTAAAGTATATTCCTAGCTTGAAAACCTACCTATATGACAACAGCAGGCTCATATACATTTTAACTGATAAATTATATCAAACAATTAAAGCAGAAAAAAGAAGGAACATTTCTCCCCTCATTTTAGGAACTCAACATTGTGCTAATCCTAAAACTGGATAAAGATAATAGAAGAAAAAAGTATGAATATAGATAGAAATTTGTTTAACAAAACAAACTCTTAGAAGTCAGATCTGGCAGGAGGTAGAAAGTGGTTTTGTTACAGGGATGGCAGTGTTAGTTCAGCATTGGAAGATCCACCCCCAAAAGTCACCCTTTTAACAGAGGAAAGGAAAAAGCCATATGATCCTGTCACTAGTTGGAGAAAAGTATTGGACTAAATTCTACAGCTGTTCATGGTAAAAGCTATCAGGAGACCAGAAGTAGAACAGAACCTTCTCAACAGATTAAAGACATGTACTCCATACTTCCAGTGAGAACACCTTATATGAATGGAGAAGATACAATGCTTTCTCCTTAAGGTGGGGAACAAGGGCAGATATGCTTACTCTTTATCTGTCCATTAAACTTTGACACCTAGGCCCCACCAAAATAGTCTGGCAATAAAATGACACAATTAGGATAGGATTGGCAAGGTAGAAGCAAAATCTTTATATGTAGATGAAATGATCATCTACAGAGAAAATACTAAGAAATCTCTAGGAGCCCCTAGAACTTGTATTTGAATTTAGCAGGATTAGAAAACACAAGGTATATATAAAAATTCAGGTCTATGTATACTTGTTATAAATGAAGAATTGGTTATTGAAAATTAAAAGTTATGTAGGAGTACAAAGGACCTAGAAAAGTTAAAAAAAAACAAAAACAAAAACAGTGTTGGAAGACGTTCAGTACCTAATTTTAAGATGACTTCTAAAGCTACAGTAATCAAGGCAGTGTTGGTGTAAGGAAAGACATATAGATGATTGGAATAAAACAGAGAATCTAGAAATAGAACCACACATACATGGTCCACTGAGTTTTGAAAGATTATTTAACATTAGCATTTTATAGAATATCAACTCAATTCAAGAGCTGAGGAAGAGATAATGTTTTCAGCAAACGGCAATAGAACACCTGGTATCCATATATAAAAAATTAACCTCAACCCTTTATTTCCATACATGAAAATAACTTGAAAGGACCTATGAACCTAAATATGAAAGCCTAAAAGTATAAAACTTTAAGAAGAAATTATAAGGGAAAATGTTTATGAATTCAGGGTAGGCAAGAACTACCTAGGATACAAAAGACATGATGTATAAAAGAAAAAAATTGATAAATGAGATTCCATCAAAATTTAGAAATTTAAATGACATTGTTAAAATGAAAAGTAGTCCTTAAACAGACCATATTTACAATGCATATAACCTATGACCAAAATATATAAAGAATTCTTAGAGCTCATTAATAGCCAACCCAATTAAAAAGTAGACATAAGAAGAGGATAAATAGCCAGTCTAGCACAAGGAATGGTGTGCAACTCTAGAATCAGAAAAATACTAATCAGTACAATAATAAGATTGAATTATACACCCATTAGGGAGATGAAGTTAAAAGTTTTATAAGCCTTGTCATGACATTTTCTTTTTGTTGGATTCTCCCCCTTTGCGTTTAATTTGTCACACCCAATGGATTCATTCTGCTGAGTTTCCTGGGGTTGTGATCCTCATTGTCTTTTCCTCGAGTATTGTCTAAAATTTTTTGGAGTGCCGGTTTGATATTCATGAAGTTCCTGAGGTGCTCTTTATCATGAAAGTATCTTATTTCTTCATCAATTTTGAAAGATAGTTTTGCAGGGTACATCAATCTGGGTTGGAGGCTGTTTTCTTTTAGGGCTTGAAATATCTCACTCGAAGCTCTTCTTGCCTTGAGGGTTTGCATTGAGAAGTCTGCTGTGATTCTGATGGGCTTTCCTTTGTATGTGATTTGTTTCTTTTCTCTAACTGCTTGTAGAACTTTGTTCTTCTGTTGTATTTCTGGAATCCTAACTATTATATGCCTATGTGTAGATTTTTTTTGATCAAGGCTATTTGGAGTCCTATATGCCTCACTTATCTGTATGTCAAGTTCTTTTCCCCTCCTTGGGAAGTTTTCTGCCATCACTTCTGTGAACAGTTTTTTTATGTCATCTGCACCCTCTCCTGTTTCTTCGTTGACTCCAATCAGTCTTATGTTATTCTTCTTTGCATTGTCTAGCAGCTGCTGGATTGATTTCTCTTGTTCCCTTACAATTTTAAAGCAATTTTTCCTTTCCTCCTCACTAATTGCAATCTTTTCTTCTATATCTGAAATTCTATCCTCACATTGGTTCATTCTGCTGCGCAGACTTGCGGTGGAGTTTTTAATTTCCTGGAAATCTGTTTGTATCTGTTTTATGGATTCCATTTGTTTCCTATGTTGGGATTCCTTCATGTTCCTCAGATCTTCTATTTTTTTTTAATCTGTGTCCTCTCTAGATTTATTAATGATGTCTTGCACCAAGAGCACAATCTTTGCTATTATCTGAGTAATTATTTCTGATTTCATTTTTCACAGATCCTCTTTTGTTGCCAGTTCAGAGAGACCAGGTGGTTGAGTATCAGATTGTTCCATCTTGTTTCCCTTTGGGGTTGCTGTAGGTGATCCAGAAGTCTGTTTTTGAGGCTTGTTTATTTGTCTTCTCATTTCCATGGTGGGGTGGGGATGCTTCTGGCACTTGCGCAGCTCACCTTCTCTGCCCTAGGAGCTTGGCATGGCGGTGGTGGAGCTTCCTTCTGGGTTCTGGGACCAGCTCAGCTTCTCTGCCCTAGGAGCATGGGATGGCAGTGGGGGAGCTTCGTTCTGGGTGCTGGGACCGGCTCACCTTCTCTCAATTAATTGTGTTTAAATATGAAGCTGAAAGCAATATAATAACCATTCATAAGAATCAATTCACCATACTCAATAGCATCATTAAGGAAATTAGTCTAAGTACTTGGGCCCAGTGTACTTTGTCTTGGAGTTATTTCTTTGTAATACTTCCAATTAGAGCCATGGACTGTATATGGAAGGGATCTGGGGGTGATTTACCATGGTTTGAGAGCCAGTTCCACTTTTTTGCTTGATTACCATTATTACCCATGCTCATTTCTTTCTCTCTTTTGTCCTATTAATTTTGAGCTGTTTTTCTGAGCAGCAACAGAGACAAAACATTGTTTTTCATCCAGGTGGCATTAAAAAAAGAAGTTGGAAGTTTTCAGAATAAATATTATAGAGTCCTTTTGAATGTCTGGAAGGGCTTAGGGTAGCATGAATGTAGAGGAGGCCCTGCCCCCGATGGGGTAGTTGTGACGTCTGCTGTCAGGGTTTCTTTTTATATCTCAAAAGATAGAATCATATAAAACAACTTTTTTTATATTCAGTCAAAGGCTGCTGACACAATGAAAGAATTCAATTAAGGGTCACAAGGGGAAAAAAGCAACTTTTATAATGTAAAGAAAGAACATGTTCCATTCATCTGGTTTGAAAATCAGGAAAAAGGAACATGAAATCCCCTTTCACTAAGTACAGCAAGTAATTTACAAGAAGTACTTCAGCTTTATGTTATTGACAATTGAAAGAAACAGACAAGAGGAGGAAAATAGGAATGTACTGAGTTACTTGCACATAAAGATTGGTCCCCTCTAAGTACAGCTCTCAACATAAAAGCAGCCAAATAATACCAAAGTCTGCTCTTGGAAGGATTCTAAAAGTTGCAGTGCAAGCTCGGATCCATGTATAGAAAACTATTCTACATGTTTAAAATACCAATTATTAATATTATTGTCCATTTGTTACAATTTCTTGTCTCCTTTGTTTCATTTGCATGTATATAGAGAAAAATCTTTTCACATTGCTTTTTATCGCTGGGTATGCAGTTTTTGTTGTTGTTGATAGACATTTTCAACTCATGTTATTTTTTTTATGTTCATTTCCATGCATCAGTGTGTGACAGAAATACTTATTTTAATGGTTAAATTAAAGAATATTATGTAGGTTCCTTAAGATCAGAGACTGATATGTTTCCCCGTGAGCTTTATTGAGGTAAAATTGTTATACAAAAAACTACTTATAATTAATATATACAGTTTGGTGCAGAGAGCACGTTTGTTCATGTGCATATCCATCACAATAAATGATCAGTGACTGGGGGGAATAAATGGTCTATCAGAATTGGTTTTATCACATCTCTGGGATTTAAAAATAGGAGTAAAACTGTGAGAAACACCTTTTGTACAAAGTACATTATGGGATGGTAGAGGGAAGGTCTATTTTTGAGAGACTTATTCTCAGAACTGGGAGCACTAGATCAGAAAAATTAGTATATGTTATAGTATAGACAATTCCTTGAATGTCTTCATTAGCCATCTAGTCCCATGGTTGGTTTTATCTTCATTTTTTTCTTAACACAGTGGGTATATATGGTTTTTCATAATCATTTGTGTTTCATTTCATTCATTCTTTTTATTTTATTTTATTTTTTGGTACTGGGGATTGAACTCGGTTCCTTGTGCTTGCACAACAGGCGGCGAAACCACTGAGCTAAATCCCCGGCCCCATTCATTCTTTTTATACCAGTCATCTATCTGTAACTTCTTGTCTTGAGGATCTGTGGTTAACTTTATGGTAAGCTTTTTGGATGTCATGTTTTGTCATAGTACAAAGAAAACTGACAGAATTCAGCAACTGTCAAGGTGGAAATGGTGGCCTAAACTTTTGTCTTCTTTGCCATATTTAATCCTCACAATATATATGTGGCCCAAATTCGAGTAGTTCTCAGGTGTGTGTGTGTGTGTGTGTGTGTGTGTGTGTGTGTGTGTGTGTGTTTATTTGGTGATCATTGTGGTGGTAAAAAGAGATGTCTGTTCTAGTTGTATTTGATAGATGTTACAGTATTATTGGAATGGGGATGTAATAGATTTTTATTCTTTTGTCTTGTAATGTTCCCCACTTCTTGAACTCATTATTTTTAATAAATTTATTTCTCAACATCTCTGTAGTATAATGTGAAGTAGTGCTGTTTTCATCTCACTTCCTTTTCATACCTGAGTACTATGGTCAAATTTTCTAACATGGTTAATTAGGAATGCTGATAAGATATCTTTGTGGGATTTTTCTTCTTTTTAAAAGGTGTATAACTTTAATATAGCTCAAGTAGGGTGTTGGCTTCTTTCAAACACATATTTATAATACTACAAGAAAATCCTTCTACTTTTAAAGTCAGAATTGAATGTTGAATTTTCAGATGTTTAAAATCATATTTATTCAGTTATATTTTTACTGTTTTTTTATGACTCATTGTCCTTACTTAAAATCCGCCTTGCAACCACAGGCTAAAACCTACCTAATCACAATGAACAATTCTTTTAAAGTGTTGTATAAGTTGCTTAAAATTGTGTTTAGAATTTTGCCTCTGTCCACAAATAAGACTAATCTATAATTTTCTTTTTGGGATTTTTAGCCACAAGTTAGGTTTAATAATGAAGGTGACTTGTACCTTATGAAAATAAATTTGACAGAACACTTTTTTTTTTTTTTTGGTACCTGGGATGGAACTCAGGTCCTTGCACTTGCACAGCAGGCGGCGAAACCAGTGAGCTAAATCCACGGCCCTTGACAGAATACTCTTAAGTTCCACTTGCATAATGAGATCATTGTTCATTTAATATTTTATTCCTTAAATTCTTCTATTGGTACATATTAGGTATACAATACATTTACATTTCTCATTAGGAATTTGTACCTTTACATGATGTATCTTGGTTATTTTCTCCCCATTCCCAGCCCTCCCTTCACCCCCTCCACCCTTCCCTATCTACAAACACTTTGTTTCCATTTTTTCCATTTCTCATAATTTTTCCTTTCCCTTCTTTCCTTTCCCCTACCCCTCCCACTTCCCCTACACCCTTGGACCTTTTCTTCCTATTTCACATTATCAATTACTCATTTTAATCATTGGTACATTTTAGGTATACAATATAATGACATTCATCTTTGGAAATTTGCACCTTTACATAATCTCTCTTGGTTCTTATTTTTCCCTGTTCCCCTGCCCTCCCTTCAAACCGTCCATCCCTCCCTATTTACAAAGACTTTGTTTCCATTTTCTCATATTAATTCCATTCCCTTATCTTTCCCCTACCCCCTATTTCCCTTTCCCCTTTGCCCCTTTTCTTCCTATTTCACATTATCTATTATAGCTTTTAGTCCTTATTTACACTTTCAGTTTCTCACGCTAGAGAAACTATTCGGTATTTATACATGTGTATCCTATTTATTTCACTTAAGAGTATTACCTCAGGTTGCATCCATTTGGCTATAAATGTCTCTAATTTCTCATTTTTTATGGCTGAGTAGTACTCCATTTTATTAAAAAACCACATTTTCTTTATCCAGTCTCCAGTTGATGGGCATTTGGGCTGTTTCCAAGTTTTAGCTATTATTTAGCTATTAGCTGCTATGAACATGGGTACACATATATCACTGTGGTATGATTCTTTTAATTCTTTTGGGAAGATACCCAGCAGGGGAATAGCTGTGTCAAATGGGACCTCTAGCCCTAGTTCTTTGAGGTATCTCCACAATAATTTCCATAGTGGTTGCACCAGTCTACGCTCCCACTAGCAGTGGACCAGGTTCCTCTTTCCCCACAGTCCCGCCAGCATTTGTTATTGGTTGATTTCATAATAGCAGCCATTCTTTCTGGAGTGAGGTGGAATCTCAGCATTGTTTTCATTTGCATTTCTGGAATGACCAGTGATGTTGAACATTTTTTCATATGTTTATTTGCTATTTCTACTTCTTTGTCTGAGAAATGTCTGTTCATTTCAGAAGACCATTTTCGGATTGGATTTTTAATTTGGGAGGTCTGATCTTTTTAAGTTCTTTATAGATTCAAGATAGTAGACCTTTGTCTGAGTAAAAGCAGGTGAAGGTTTTTTCCCACATTCTGGGTTCTCTTCACACAGCTGGTGGTTTCTTTTGCTGTGCAGAAGCTTTTTAGTAAGAGATCCCACTTGTTGATTGTTTGTGCTAGTTCGCGGGCAACTGAGGTTTTCTTCATAAAATCTTTTCCTACACCAATGTCTTCAAGAGTTCTACCCAACCTCTGTTCCAGGTGATTCAGTGTTTCTATTTTAATATTTAGATCTTTAATCCATTTCAATTTTAGTTTAGTGCATGGTGAGAGATATAGGTCTAGTTTTAATCTTTGACAAGTTGAAACCCAATTTTTCCAGCACCATTTATGCAAGTGGCTACCTTTCCTCCAGTGAGGATGTTTGGCTCCTTTGTCAAAGATGAGGTGGCTGAGTGTGTCTGGCATTGTTTCTGCATCTTCTAATCTATTCCACTGATCCTCAGATCTGTTTCTTTCCCAGTACCATGCTGTTTTTATCACAGAAGCTTTGTAGTATAGTTTCAAGTTGGGGGTTGTAATACCCCCTGCCATGTCTCTGTTACCTAGAATTGCTTTTGCTCTTCTGGGTCTCTACTTGTTCCAAATGAATTTTTGGATTGTTTTTCTCAAGGTCCATGAAGTATGCTGCTGTAATTTCAATTGGGATTGAATTGACTCTATATAGCAGTTTTGGAAGTGTGGCCATTTTCACTATATTGATCCTTCCTACTCAGGAGCAGGGGACGTCTTTCCATTTTCTGATGTCATCTTCAATCTGTCCTTTCAGAGTGCTGTAGTTTTCAGAGAAGAGGTCTTTGATTTCTTTCGTTAGGTTGATTCCTAGGTATTTCAGTTTTTTGGATGCTATTGTGAAAGGAATTGTTTGCCCTATTTCTGTCTCAGTGAGTCTGTCATTCGTGTAGAGGAAAGCTATTGATTTTTGTGTGTTGAGCATGTATCCAGCTGCTCTACTGAATTTGGTTATTATGCCTATAAGACTTTTGGTGGCGTTCTTGGGGTCTTCTATATACAGTATCATGTCATCTGCAAATAATGACAATTTGAGTTCTTTGTTTCCTATCTTTATTCCTTTTATTTCTTTCTCTTGTCTAATTGTCGTGGCTAGTGTTTCCAAAACTGTATTGAACAGGAGTCATGATAGTGGACATCCGTGTCTTGTTCCTGATTTTAGTGTGAAGGATTTCAGTTTTTGACCACGTAGTATGATACTGGCTGTTGGTTTTTCATAGATGGCTTTTATCAGATTGATGTAGAGACCATCTATTCCAATTTTTTGTAGGGTTTTTATCATAAACGCATGTTGGATTTTGTCAAATCCTTTTTCTGCATCTATGGAGATAATCATATGGTTTTTGTCCTTGGCTCTATTAATATAATGCATTACATTTATTGATTTGTGTATGTTGAACCATCCCTGCATCCCTGCTTTCCACTTGCTCAGGGTGTATGATCTTCTTGATGATCTTCTGCATTCTATTTGCCAGTATCTTATTAAGGATTTTTACATCTATGTTCTTTAGTGAGATTGGCCTATAGTTCTCTTTTTCAGTTGGGTCTTTCTCTGCTTTGGGGATCAAGGTGATGCTTGCTTCCAGGAATGAATTTGGGAGTATTGCTTCCCTTTTAATTTCATTGAAGAGTTTAAACTATAGTGGCAGTAGTTCCTCTGTAAATGTTTTGTATAATTCACCAGTGAAGACAGTAGGACCTGGGCTTTTCTTAGTTGGTAAATTTTTAATTATGCTTTCAATTTCATTAGTTAATATTGGGTTGTTTAGAATTTTTAGGTCTTCTTCATTCAACTTTGGTAATTCATATGTATCTAGGAATCTGTCCATTTCTTCTGTGTTTTCCATCTTATTGGTGTATAGGTTCTTAAAGTAGGTATTGATGATCCTCTGGATTTCTGCTGGGTCGGTTGTAATTTCACCCCTTTCATTCCTAATTGCATATATTTGGGCCTTTTCTTTCCTTTTTTGATAAGGTTGGCTAAGGGTTTGTCAATTTTGTTGATTCTTTCAAAGAACCAAGTCTTGGCTTCATTAGTTTTTTTGTATCGTTCTCTTAGTCTCCATTGCATTGATTTCTCCTCTGATCTTTATAATTTCCTCCCTTGTATGAGCTTTGGAATTGTCCTGCTCTTCTTTTTCTAGAATCTTGAGGTTCAGCATCAGGTTGTTTAATTGGGCTCACTGTTTTCTTAATACGTGTATTCACTGCTATGAATTTCCTTGGTAAGACTGCTTTCATTGTGTCCCATAGATTCCGATATGTTGTACTGTCATTGTCATTTAATTGAAGGAACTGTCTGATTTCTTCTTTAATTTCATCTGTGACCCCTTGGTTATTCAGAAATGTGTTGTTCAATTTCCATGTGTTTATGAAATTTTCGCAGTTTGTTTTGCTATGGATCTCCAATTTCATCTCACTATGGTCTCATAATATACAGGGGATAACTTCAGTTCCTTTGCACTTACTTGCACATGTTCTATGGGTGAATATGTGGTTTATTTTGGAGAACAACACATGTGCAGCTGAAAAGGATGTGTATTCTGATTTTGTGGGGCAGAACACTCTGTAAACATCTATTAAGTTAATTTATTCAAGAGTTCGATTGAGTTCTAGCATTTCACTACTTATTTTTTGTCTAGTTGATCTATTTGTGACAGTGGGGTGTTGAGGTCCCCCACTACAATTGTATTAGTGCATATATGACTTTTCATGTCCATTAGTATTTGTTTTATATACTTGGGCACACTAGAGTTTGGTGCATAGATATTTATGATTGTCATCTCTTCCTCTTGGATTGTTCCCTTTACAAGGATACAGTGTCCTTCTTTATCTCTCTTAATCAGTGTTGATTTGAAATCTACTTGATCTGGAAAGAGGGTAGCTAAGCCTGCGTTTATTCAAGTTCCTGTTGCATGGAGTATTGTTTTCCACCCTTTAACTTTCAGTCTGTGAGTTTCCTTTTGAATTAACTGTGTTTCTTGTGTGCAGCATATTGTTTCATATTGCTTCTTGACCCATTCTGTCAGTCTATTTCTTTTGATTGGTGAATTGAAACCATTAACATTGATGGTTATAACTGATATATATTGACTTATCATTGTCACAGCCTTTTCTTTTTGTTGGATTTTCCCCCTTTACATTTAATTTCTTGTTGTGCCCGATGGATTCATTCTGCTGGGCTTCCTGGGGTTGTGATCCTTATCGTGTGTTCCTAGAATATTGTCTAAAATTTTCTGGAGTGCTGGTTTGATATTCATGAAGTTCCTAAGGTGCTCTTTGTCATGAAAGTATCTTATTTCTCCATCAATTTTGAAAATTAGTTTTGCAGGGTACATCAATCTGGGTTGGAGGCTGTTTTCCTGTAGAGCTTGGAATACGTCACTCCGAGCTCTTCTTGCCTTGAGGGTTTGCATTGAGAAGTCTGCTGTGATTCTGATGGGCTTTCCTTTGTATGTGATTTGTTTCTTTTCTCTAACTGCTTGTAGAACTTTGTTCTTATGTTGAGTTTCTGGAATCTTAACAATTATATGCCTATGTGTAGATCTTTTTTGATCAAGGCTATTTGGAGTCCTATATGCCTCACTTATCTGTATGTCAAGTTCTTTCCCCCTGCTTGGGAAGTTTTCTGCCATTACTTCTGCAAAGAGTTTTTTTATGTCATCTGCACTCTCTCCTGTTTCTTCGTTGACTGCAATCAGTCTTATGTTTTTCTTCTTTGCATTGTGTAGCAGCTGCTGGATTGATTTCTCGTGGTCCCTTACAATTTTGAAGCAATTTTTCTTTTCCTGGTCACTAATTGCAATCTTATCTTCTATATCTGAATTTCTGTCCCCACATTGGCTCATTCTGCTTTTTAGACTTTCTATGGAGTTTTTGATCTCCTGGAAATGTGTTTGCATTTGTTTTATGGATTCCCTTTGTTTTCTATGTTGGGAGTGAATCATGTTCCTCAGCTCCTCTCTAGATTTATTAATCATGTCTTGCACTACTAGCACAATCTCTGCTGTTATCTGAGAAATTATTTCTGATTTGCTTTTTTCCAGATCCTCTTTTGTTGCCTGTTCAGGGAGTCTAGGTCATTGAGTATCATAGTGTTCCATCTCGTTTCCCTTTGGGCTTGCTGTACGTGACCTTGAAGTTTGGTTTTGTTTTGAGGCTTGTTTATGTGTTTTCTCATTTTGACGGCAGGGGGGTGGGTGTTGGTGGTGCTGGTGGTGGTGGTGGTGCTGTTGATGCCTATGCAGCTCACATCCTTGGAACTGGGAGCAGTGGAATGGTGGCCGGGAAGCCCCTACCTCTAGGCTGGGTGCGGTGGAACGGTGGCCCAGAATCTGCTACCTTTGGCCTGGGAGCAGTGGAACAATGGCTTGAATCCCCTTCCTCTTGGCTGGGAGCGGTGGAACTGTGGCCTGGTAGCCCCTTCCTCTGGTCTGAGAGCATTGGAATGACAGCCCAGAAGCCCCTTCCTCTGGGTTGGGGGTGGTGGTATGGCAACCCGGAAGCCCCCTTCCTCTCGGCTGAGAGCGGTGGGAGCGGTGGAATGGCGGCCCAGCAGCCCCTTCCTCTGGGCTATGAGCAGTGGAACCGTGGCTCGAAAGTGCCTTACTCTGGGCTGGGAGCTGTGGAACCGATTAGTACCTCTCTTGAATGAAGAGTAACTCTTTACTTCTCATTCTTCTTGCAGTTTTGTTTGAAGATAGTGAAACACTGTGCTAATTTAAGAGGTTTCAGTCCAAGGTCCCATTGCTTTGTGGGCTGTGGCAAAGCAGAGCATCATAGCAGGGAGCACACAGTGGAGCAAAGTTGTTCATTTCATGGTAGCCAGGAAGCAAAGAACTGTTCATTGAATATTTAACCATTTAAATACCTTTGTTTCTTTTAAAGTTTGCCAGTAATATTGCATATATCTTCAGTCTATTTTAGATTTTTTTGGGTACTTTTTTTTTTTTGAGAAAGCTATTCATGATTTTTAGCATGTTTGGATATGGAATTTCCTAATTAAGTAGTTTTATGTCTGAGCATGTGATAAATTGTTATAGAAAATGACTATTTCTGAAACTTTTCACTTGAATCTTATGATATACTTGATTGTATTCGATTGATTGTCTTGTTTGGATATATTGTACTGAATTCATTCCTTGTTGTTTCTGTTGCTAACTTGATTTCCCTTATCCAGATAATCGAATAATTCCTCCAACTAGGCTTGCATTTGTCTGTCATGCTGAATTAATCAGTTTTATTATTGTGTAAAAGAAACATTGTATTTTCTTTTGCTTACTTGGTGTTTTAAAAATCACATTCTGGTGCCTTTGTTTTTATTTTATATTGTCCTTGTCCTTTGGTTAAAATTTAGATTTTTTCACATTCTGTAACTAGTGTTTTGCCCTTTTTGTTTGTGTTGGGAATATTAAAAGAAGTAGTTATTTTATTTTATTTTATTTATTATTTTTTTTGGTACCGGGGATCGAACTCGGGACCTTGTACTTGCTAGGCAGGCGCTGGAACCACTGAGCTAAATCCCCATTCCTGGAGTAGTTATTTTAATGTTTTTATTTTGATAACCAATTAGGGTTAAATTTTATTTAACCTGATTCATAATTATTTCTTCATATTTGCTGCATAGAATTTAGTGTTATAATTATCTTATTTTTTAATTAGCAATGCATTTTTCCCTTTGAAATTCATAGTAGATTTGAGGGATAGTTTAATGATGTGAAGCAGTCTTAATTCCTTAATGTATTGTATTGCTTCATTTAAAAAATTTCTGTGTATAGTGATTCATTTATTTCTAATAGAGGTTGAATATCACTTATCTGAAATGCCCAGGGCCAGAACAGTTTTGTATTTGTTTCACTGTTTTAGAATACTTACATATACATAAGAGGTATGTCGGGGCTGGGACCCAAGTCTAAACATGAAACTTACTTAATGTATTAGTCAGCTTTCCCACAGATGGGAGCAAATACTGAACACCCACAATTTAAAGGATAAAATGGCTTATTTGGCTCACCATTTCAGAGGTGTCAGTTCATGATAGGCTAGTTCCAAAGCAGAAAAATTATGGCAGGCAGCATGACAGAGCAAAGCGATTGAGTTCATGGTGGCTGGGAAGCAGAGCAGGGGAATAGCACCAAAGAGGAAAGGCCAGGGACCTGATATAGTACTCAGAGTTTGTGTCCTATGCAGAAATATCCGGAAGTATGCTTTACTAATCCACTAAGTGGCTCCCAAGCCAATCAAGTTGGCAGTTAACCTTGGGGCATCACAGCAATTTTGTGTTAAAGCAGCATACTGAAAGGTGTATAAAACCCACATCTATTCTTTAGAAGTATTTCTATTGATGAACTGTTAATTTTAACTTTATGACTTTTATTTTATTAAACGATGAGTATTTAACAGGAAAAAAATAAAAAATTGAATTTTTAGTATTTGAATGTTTATAAAAAAGCATAAAAATTTTCAACATTGACTTTTTATTTATAAAGTCTGAAAAATAACAACAGAAATAAATTCCTCTAAGAACCACAATGAAAATACCAGTATAACTCTACAACAAAAATAATCTTTACTTCAATTATCACACCTAAGGCAGTCTTCACACATGACAACAGCACATCCCATACATACATATCGCTTACACTGACTACATGTGCTTAGCTTTCCTGTCTTTTTTATAGGACATAACTTGACATTTTACTGGTCTTGATGTTTTGTTAGGAGGTTCTTATTATTTTCCACAATGTGTAGTTAAAAAGAGCATAAAATATTAATAAAATAAAGTGTTAAATCCTTAATATGTATTGTGCCTTTAGAATAAACATCAACATTTTCACATCAGCTATGTACTTGCTTACAAAACCTAAAAGATAACATCAGAAATAAATTCCTGTATGAACTACAATGAAAATACCAATAGAACTCTACAAGAAAAGTAATCTTTGCTTCAATTGTCACACCCAAGGCAGTCTTCACACAACAACTGCATGTTCCATACACACATATTGCTTACACTGACACACATGTGCTTAGCTTTCCTGTCTTTTTTTGTAGGACATAATTGACATCTTGCTGGTCTTGCTGTTTTGTCAGGAGCTGCTTACTGTAATGTTCAACATGCACTTAGCAGGACAATAAGATATCAGTAAAATAAAATATCAAATATGTAATGAATGCTTAGAACAGACATCAACATTTTCACATTAGCTGTATACTTGCTTATAAAATCTAAAAGATAACATCAGAAATAAATACCTATGTGAACTACAATGTAAATACAATCAAAAGTCTACCACAGAAGTAATCTTTGCCTAAATTGTCATACCCAAAGCAGCCTTCACATATGAAAACTGCATTTTCCATGCACAAGTATCACTTACACTGATAGCACATATGTTTTGTTTTCCTGTTCTTTTTTGTAAGGGCACAATTGACACCTTTTTGGTTTTCCTGTTGTTGTAGTAGGTCTTTGTGATGTTGCACCTGCCTGTGCACCTGTGAGCTCTCCAATGTGCTTCACAATTTTTTTGTGTAGTTCCCTGGGCAGAAACATTTTGTTCTTCCTCTGTTGTTAATGATCTCTTATGAGTTCCAGTCAAAGTCCTCTAAGAAAATTTCTCTGTGATATTTTGGACTTGTTATTTCCTTTGTAAATATCAAAATATTCATGCTACACATATTTAGGATTGAGTAAAATGCAACCATTGGCCAATGCTTTATGTTTCAAGTGACATTGTAGTTGCCCCATAACTCAACATCTACTCCACCTTTGGTTTTGTTGTAAAAGTTATCATCTCAGGCTTCAGTTTTATCGAAATTTCTCTCTCAACATTTCCATCATGGTGCAATGTTGGCATTAGCAGTACCGGTTTGTTTTTCTTTGTCATACATGAGGCCAATGTTATATCATTCTGAAATCCAAAGATTGTATTATACAATTCTGTTTTCAAATTGCAACATTTCATTGGGAATTTATGTTTTGTTCTTGTGTATAGTTCCTGCACTGGTCAACTTGTGCTTTGTTAGCAAATGTAACATCAGTTGGAAACTGGTAAGCCAATTGGTGAATGTCATGTTCTGATTAGTTTGGGAGATGGGAGCAATAAGTCCATTCACAACATCATTTGATTCATTACTATATGAATAAAGACCTAGTGGCTGAGTTCCAGGATAAATTTCTAAATTGAGGGCTGGGGATATAGCTCAGCGGTACTGCCGCCTGCCTCGCAAGAGCAAGGTCCCGAGTTTGATCCCCAGTACCAAAAAAAAAAAAAATCTAGTAAAATTAATATGTGCACATTTCTTGATGCAATTTCTAAATTGAAAGTATATGTCTTCACATCTAGCAGGGCATATATTTTTATACTGTATTTTGAAGGGTTTTTAGGCATATACTGCCTAAAGCTACAGTGTCCAGGTTTTTCATGTGCCATTGTACTGAATTGGGCTACTTCTACAGGAAAAATGAAAGAAAAACTTGTTTTTGGAACCAAATCCTAAATGCAAGAAATTCAACAATGAGCATTTCATGGGTAAAACTCACCTGTTGCTGCTTTGGAGCTCTTGTACATACTTTGCTGTTCACCTGCCAAGTGACTGAGTGCACAGATGAGTTCCTGTTTTGCCCAGGCACAGCTACTGTGAGCCACACCCAAATTCCATTAAGACAAATTAGATATTTGCAGAACAGAAAAATAGTATGGGTGTATTTTACCCACTGTGATGCTTAGGGATATATACATAATACACAGAGCATTATGTGGGTAAAAATCGTAATTTGACACTTTTGCACAGGTATACACACCTTGCCATTTATCATACCAAGTGGGTGAACACAAGGATTGTTTTTTAAATCCCTCTGGTGCAGCTACTGAGATGCATAGCTGGCTACAAATATGCTAAATACATAATTTCATTAGAAAAGTATGGAATGGGAATATTTACCACAAGAGAAGAATGGCATGGGTGTATTTTATGCCCCACCCATGATGTTCAGTGATACATATGCAAAAAATGCTACATGGACCATTATGTGCATAAACATCTCAATTTGACACTTTTGTACAGATGTACACACCTTGCCATTTGTAGTACTGAGTGAATGAACACACAGATTGTTTCCTGAATCCCTCAGGTGCAGCTACTGAGATGCACAGCCAACTAATTATGTACTAAAGTACATAATTTCATTAGAAAAGTATGGAATGGGTAATGGTAACCTACAATAATGCCCCAACTTAACTGGTAAATCCCACCCCTTGTCAACTTGACACCCAAAGACATCTTAAACCATACTAAATCTCCAAATAAACACAATAGCAAGGTAATAATTGTACCTAACATGATATAGCTATCTTTCATACTACCATACTTCATACTTCATTGTACCCAAACTACAATTCCTTTTCCAATGTCTCAACAGTTCCTGTATTGCTCTAAAGTCCATGTCCAAGCTGGGCATGGTGGCACACATTTGTTATCCCAGCACTGTAGGAGACTGAGGCAAGAGAATTGCAAGTTCTAGTCCAGCCTAAGAAACTTAGTGACTTAATAAGATCCTGTCTTAAAACACACACACACACACACACACACACACACACACACACACAGATATAGCTCATTTCAAAGGCCTTGGGTTCAGTCCACAATACTGGAAAAAAATCCAAATGCACTCCTCTGGGACTCAAGGCAAAGTCTAACCTGTGGACCCTTATAATAGTTTTAAAAAAGCAAGTTACATTATCCCAAGATACTATGGGACAAGGTAAATATTCATACTTCAAAATGATGGTATAGAGGGATAGAGAAGAGTTGGACCAAAGCAGGACTGAAACCCAACAAGGCAAACATTAGGTTTTGTAACTCCGTGTCTAACATCTGGGCACATGGTGGTGAGGTGTGAGTTCCAGAGGGCTTTGGTGGCCCCAGGAACGTGGGGTTGCTGGTTGAAGACCAGATGGTCTCTCTTGGGATGGCTCCATTGACAGCCTGCAGGTTTCCTCAACAGATAGTTTTTGGTTTTGTTTTTGTTGGTTGGTTGTTTTTGAGACAATTTTTTGTGTAGCCCAGGCTGGCCTTGAACTGATGCCAGTCTTCTTGCCTCAATCTCCCAAGTACTGGGATTACAGGTGTGTGTACCACATGTGACATCTTTCCTGTCATCTTGATTTGTCATCTTCATTCTATCATTGTAACTTCACTGTCTTAGTTACTTTTTTTCACTGCTGAGACAAAATACTCAACACCCCAAGTTAAAGGAAGAAAGGTTTTTGTAGCTCACAGTTTTTTATGTAAGTTTCACTTCATAGCTGGCTGACTCCAAGGCAGGGTGACATGGCAGAGGGGCATCCCAGAGGAGAAATGCATGATGGGCAGAAGGCAGCAAAGCAGCAGCAGCAAGCCACTGCAGCAGTCTGCCCCTTATATTCTATCCAGGCTACTCGCCCTTAGGGCAGGTAGCACTCACACCCAGGGTGGGCCTTTCTGTTATCCACACCCAGAACTAGGCCAAACCAATCAGTAATCATACTGATTTAATAGTCACACACCTTTAGTCCCAGCATGGCATACTTTAGATCCAGTCACCTCTGAAAAGCCCCACCTATGACCACATGAGGCTTTGGCAGGACCTCTAGAAAGAAGCCATAACATTCACTTATCTACTTTTAGTATTATAAAACTTTTCATTTGGACTTACTGGCTTCTTTTTTAAACATTCATAGCAATTGAAGCTTATCTTGATTATTTTGTTAGTAATATTTGTTCTTCTTCTAGATTAAAAATAATATTTTTAATTTCAAAGAAGCTGTTGTTTCTCCATCTGCCAAGAAGTCTAGCTTCTTGTATTGTCTTAGTTTTCTCTGTTTATTAACAACGGTCTTTTAAAAACATCTGTATGGAATTTCTTTTCTAGAATATGAACTAAATAGATCTTTTCTTAGTCAAATATATGTAAGGATTCATTTGTTTATTTAAAATTTTAAAATCCTGTGTTTCTTTTTATTCTTATGTTAGACGATTGCTATGTAGCTCATTCCTACATGATAAGTCTTTAGAATGAAGTTTCACTTTGTGTTTGTGGTTTAATTTTCCATCCTTTTATCATTTATAATTTAAAAAAGTTATTGAAGAAATTATTTAGGACTCTACCTTCTGTTTCCTCTAGCAGATCATTTCCAAAATGATGAGTTAAATGAAAATTTTAATAAGTTTCTTTAATATACACTTCTCAGACTCTTTAGTACCTTAGTATGTTTCCCCAACTTTTTGTTGACCATGGGACAATCAGACTTTTTCTTAAAAAGGAGCACATGGTAATATCTCATAAAACTAAGTGTTCCACAATTCAGTTCTGAAAATGGTAATCTAAGGAATATATACTTGCATTTACTCAAGAAAGGCTGCTGGACTTGATAGTCTTCAAAACCAGAAGATTATGCATTAAGGAACTGCTAGACATGCTCAGGAACAGTTAACGTAGGCATAGAATAAGCCCCAAACCCAAATGCAGATGAAGAAACCAGCTTATATGGTATGATTGAAAAATATAGTGAATGTTTAAATTAAAAAAAAAATTGTTACAGTAAAGGGCACATTGCCATTAATCCCCCAAAAATACTTTCCCTCACTTTGAACACACTTATCCCACTGTTCTTGCTGCTTTCTGAAGCAGTTCTGGAAGTCCTTTTTCAATGTCTTTAGTTTTGTTATGGTTTTCTCATTGTCCTGATTCAATTCAAAACATTTACCTTTCATCATCATTTTGACTTCAGGGAAGAGCCGGAAGTTCCATGGCTGCTAGACCCAGTGAATAAAGTAGGTGAGGACACATTGTAATTTTTTTTTTTTTTTTGGTACGGAGGATCGAACTTGGGTCCTTGTGCTTGTGCAGCAGGTGGCGAAACCACTGAGCTAAATCCCTGGCCCTGTAATGTTTTTATTTGACAGAAATTGCCATATCAGAGGCAATCTCATGATGGAGGATGAATCTGTTTGCCCATTTCTCAGACCATTTTCTTTGCACATCATTTTTTAAACTCTCTGATAAGCCCTTATAATATTCAGAATCCACCATAGTGTTTCTGGGTACAAACTCAGTTCACACAGTTCCATCAAGGTCAAAAAACACAATCAATATTTGATGTTGGATCTTGATTGATTTTTTTTTTTATGCAGGGAGAACTGGATACTTCCCATTAAGAACTCTGAACCTTGGTCTCAGGATCATAATCATAGATCCAAGTTTCATCTCCTGTGTTGATATTTCTTAAAAAGCTGTCAGGCAGGGTGGGGGGTGCACACCTATAATCCCAGCATGAAGGAGGCTGAGGCAGGAAGATTGCTGCTAATTTGAGGCCAGTGTGGGCTACATAGTAATTTCAAGGCCAGTCTGAACTATATAGTGAGACCCTGTCTCAACAAAACAAAACAAGCTGAAATCTGAAACAAAAAAGCTGAAACCTGAAGTGGCATGATTATACAATCCAATGAAATGTGTTTTTATTATCCATGATTTATGGCACACTTTATCGTTGTCTTTTTTTTTTTTTTGTACCAGGGATCGAACTTAGGTCCTTGCGCTTGCAAAGCAGGTGCTGGAACCACTGAGCTAAATCCCTGGCCCTTATGGCACACTTTAAAACACACCTCTTAACCCACTGACTGCACCAAAGAATTGAAAACTTGTCACACACTGTTCTTAAGGTTTGATGTGTAGCTTCTCATATGGAAGATCCCTGCCTTTCTGTTGGATGACATGTGGCAGCAGTATTCACAATTCATACATTGCTAACACACTGTTTTTTTTTGTTGTTGTTGTTGTTTTTTTGGTACTGGGGATCGAACTCAGGACCTTGCACTTGGGAGGCAGGTGGTGGAACCACTGAGCTAAATCCCCGGCTCCCTAACACACCTTTGAAATGTTATATTCTCATCCTTGTAGCACCTTACCTTCCTTATGTCTCTAAAATATTTCATGTCCACAGTCCATTGAGACTTATTGAAGTTTCTGGAATTGTGACCTCTTAGGAGACTGTAGCCACATAGTCCTTTGCTATCTTCTAAGTGTGATAGTTCCCTTAGCTTTATGTGCTTTCTTATCTTCCATAGCTAGCTCCTTTAGGGGATAAACAGAGCAGTTGCCATAGAAATGAGTGGTATATTATCTGGTAAGACCTTTTCTTAGCTAGATTCTGGGAGAAGTTTATCTGTGTCTTCTTTTGGAGAATTACTAACATCAATGCACTTGTATAAAAGCAGTCTTTTAAATATTGCCTATTAAATCCATAAGAATGAAGGCCTAACAGGTACAAGTGTAGCAAAGGGGGAAAATCACTGCCCTTCAAAAAGAATGCCCTTGGAAATACATACTCCAGACTGAAAGCTCACAGGTGGTGTTGTAATTGTAAACTTTATGTGATGGTACCTCCAAGGCATTCTCAAATAACATCCTGTTGCTAGGTTCTGTGAGAGTGAGACCCAGGGAAGTAATGCAGGGGACCATTTTTACATACATTCACTGTGAAACTAGGATAGAAACTATATAGTTTATAGATTATATCAATTTCATGAGTTTCAATGTTAAAGTGTTACTTTCTAAACCTTTTCTCCTTCCTATGGTTACACCACTTGCCCCATCCTACCTCCCAGAAAATATCTTCTAAGTAAGTTAGCATTTTGAATCCCCTACATTCCTTACTAGTTTGTATTTACAAGTTATCCTCTGTCAAGACTAAGCTTTTCCTTATTTGGGAGTAGGGGAGGTACTAGGGATTGAACCTAGGGAGCACTAAACTGTATCCCCAGCTCTTTAAAAAATTTTATTTTGAGGTCTGGGAATTTAGCTCAGTGGTGCCTGCCTGGCAAGCGCCAGGTCCTGAGTTCGATCCCCCATACCAAAAAAAAATTTTTTTTGAACCTCAGCATTGTGGCATATGCCTATAATCTTAGCACTCTGGGAGTCTGAGGCAAGAGGACTGCGAGTTCGAGTCCAGCCTGGGCAACTCAGCAACTCAGCGAGACCCTGTCTCAAAAAGAAAAAAAAATGACTGAGGCTGAGGATGTAGTTTAGTGTGAAAGCCTTGGGTTCAATCCTTAGTAATGAAAAAAAAGTTTGAAACAGGATCTCGTTAAATTGCCCAGGCTGGCCTCAAATTTGGGATTTTCTTGCCTCAGCCTCTCAGAGTACCAGGGTTATAGGCATGTGCTACCATACCTGGCTACAAGGAAAGTTACTTTGAAATCACCCAATCTACTGCTTAAGTTTTTTTCTGCTTTTCTGTTTTTAAGACCACTCTCACACATGTCAGGTAAGAACTCAACCACTGAGTTATATCCCAAGCCCTATTTATTTATTATTTGAAGACAAGGTCTTGCTAAATTGCCCAGGTTGGGCAATTTATAATCCTTCTGACTCAGCCTTTAGTAGCTGGGATTATAGCCATGTACCACTGTTCCTGGTTTGGCTTTTCCTTTAGAGAGGCAAAATCCTATTAAATATGGCTTATTTTGCCCATAAGAAGCACCTCTTGACAGGTACAAGTATGGCAAGGGGTCTTGTATCTGCAAGAAACCTTGGAGTCCTTTTTTTCCTTTATCACTTGCAAACAGCTGTGGATCCAACTTTGTCCCTTATTCTCCAATGCTATCATCTACCACTGTGGGCCAGTGTTATGGCTTGTGTCTGGATCTCCCCTCAAAGCCTCATGAGGTCATAGGTGGAGCTTTTCAGAGGTGGCTGGATCTAAAGTGTCTAATTCTGGGATTAAATGCATGATGCTGAAATCAAGGGTGTGTGATTACTAAATTAGTCTAGTGATTGGTTTGGCATAGTTCTGGGTAGGATCAAGGGAGCTCCACCCTGGGTACGAGTGCTACCCACCCTAAGGGCAGGTAGCCTGGTTAGAATATAAGGGCCAAGCTGGGTGTGGTGGCACACACCTATAATCCTGGCACTCAGGAAGCTGAGGCAGGAGAAACACCACTAGTTTGAGGACAGTCTGGACAACATAGCAAGACTCTGTCTCAAGAAACAAAAAACAAAAAAATCCCAAAAAAGAATATAAGGGAGCAGGGGATATAGCTCAGTGGCGCTGTGCCTGCTTGGCAGTGGCGCTGTGCCTGCCTGGCAAGTCCTGAGTTCAATTCCCAGTACCAGGAAAGAAAAAGAATATAAGAGATAGAAAGAGGACTAGTATGGTCACTTGCTGCTGCTGCTACTTCGCTGCTTGTGGCCTTCCTATCTTCTGCCCACCGTGAACTGTTTTACCTCTGGGATGCTCCTCTGCCATGCCACCCTACCCTGGAGCCAGCTGACTATGGACTAAAACCTCTACAAACTGTGAATTGAAATAAACCTTTCCTCCTTTAACTTTGGGTGTTGGGTATTTTATCTCAGCAAGTAGAAAAGTAACTATGACATCCAGGGTATTTTCAGGTTCAGCCTCCTCCTCATATTTCCAAATTACTTTAATATTTTGAAAGATTGTTCTCCTTTCAAATCAAATTCAGCAAACCACTGCCAGACTCTCCGATGAAATAACTGCTTTCTTCATGTCAGTTCCTTATTCATGAACCTAGGCTGACTTGCCAGTGCTTATTATCTCAAGTAGAAATTACTCTATGTGCTTGAATTTCAAGGCTTCAATCAACTTGCCTCACAACATTTCTCCAGCTTGAGCTTCCCTATCCCACCAGCACATACCTTAAGCCTTCCAAGCAGATGTACCATCACTGTCCATGACCAGTGCTTCTTTAGGTAGCTGTGCTGAAAGGACCACAGGTTTTTTTTTTAACTTCTAAACCACCATAGATTAATACTTTTGCAAAACACAATAAAATCATTAGAGTAACTTATAAAAGCATGTTAGATATAAGCTTCACTTTTTATTATTGGATTTATAAGATATAAAATCACTCTGTCAAATTGCTATAAAAGGTTCTAAATGCTTATTAATTTCTGTACTTATATCCATAATTACTGGTAATAAGGAACTTGCAGACACTACAGTTCCTTGAGCCACACAATAAGTAGCATTGCTCTGCCTCCTGCCAATTCACACTGTTTTGCCCTTCACCGAGTCTCCCTGCCCTGCCTGGAATGTCCTCTTTTTCAGCACTGCCACCTGTGCAGGCTGGAGGGCCCAAGCGGGTTTCATCCTGCAACTATTTGAAGCTGGACGAATGGACTCCTTCCTTGAATTCTTGCTGTTCTGGAGATTACTTAATACCATTATGCTCAGCACTTGAGTATGCACCATATTGTATTTTTCTGTGACAATTCGATTTCTATTAATCCGACCCATCCCATGCCTTTCAAAGTAGTCTAAGATCTTAAAGGGTGTGAGGTATGTGTTCTCACACACAGACACACATACACAAACAGGTACCCTGCAGTGGTTTTTCTCTTTAGCTGTTAGGGGAGGCTTTAAAGTGAGAGAGTTTATAGTTGTCCAAAGCTTTGGAAATTCCTGACTGCTATTTCACGTTAAGTGGTCCAATATGTATATGCTTTGATCAATGAATGCTTTCTTCCTTATGTATTTAGTTGCAGGATCATTTCTTATTGTCCATGTGCTAGTAGTTCATAAGCAGCGACATTTCTATTTCAACCAGTGAGCTTATTCTAAATGACTGGAATGTTATGTTATTTAAGCACTTGTTATGCTATTTAAGCAAGATGTTTAAATGGTGCTACTACTTTATCCAAAGGATGCTGAGAAGTTTTTAAACTTTTCTATTAATATATAAGCACATGTACAAAACAGTGTACAAATCTAGAGTTATAGCTTAGCAATTTACTACAAAAATGAACATACTCATGTAACCAAGGGGTGGTGAGAATTTGCCTTGAAATTTTCTTTCCTGTCTTCTACAGCTCTGATGATGGTTTCTTATACATATGGTATTCATGGGAATGTATATTATGAAGTGCAAATGGTAATCTGTGTGCAGAGGTGCTGCTCAGTTGAATGAATTAAGCCTTTGACTTGTCTTGTCTTAAGACCATTAATAGCATCTGTCTTAACATGCACAAATTCTGAAAACTGCCTAAATCTATAAGGTCTTTCAGATCATTTATTTTTTAAAAAGATTTCCAGGTGTTTTGAATTATAGTTAGTTGTGGTTAGTGGTAAATTTATGAGCTGGCTGGCCATGTCTTCTTGAAGACTTGTGCCATGGAATCTGCAGAAGGGTCTCAGATACATATATCACATATCACTATTCAGTTGAACAGAACCTCTGCATGTAGATTTCTACATAAACTTCTGTATTTTGCCTACAAAATTCAGCTTGAAAAACTAACAAAAAGGTTCCCATTTTCCCACTGTTACTAATTTCTTTGAGCTTGAAAAGATGAATTTGGATATACGATTTTTTGTCTTTTCCTAGAATTAGATGCAATCCTCATAAAGTAACTGTGGCTAAGAAAACAGACTTTTTTCTTCTGAATGGTTGTATGTGGTTTGTAGAGTTGGCATTTTAATCAACACTCATATTAAAATTCTCAGTGATAATCTAGGTACATCACTGGTAGAATCTCTAAGACCTCTGGAAATAAGAAGGGAAGAATGAGAGGACATACATATCATTCTTATGCTTTGTGTTAAGGAAAAAAGTGGGCACATTGCTAAAGTCTCTCATAGTTCAACTAACTTTGCTAGGACAATATGTTGAGTGTTCTGCATGCTGTTTTCTTCATTTTTTTCTCTCTAGCAATAATGTCTTAACTCAATGTTACATTAACCTTGAGGCAAGCCTTAGTAACTTTTAAAGGTTGCTTTTAATGCAAGTAATTTGCTTGCCCATATGATTAAGGGATGTACATATTGCATTTATAAAGGTTTGCATATATATGGGGTTATAATTTTTCCTTGGTTTATAAATTAGTTAATTAAGTTCTGCTGGCCAACAAAAAACTGTCACAGTTATTACTGGTATTGGGCAGAGTACAATAGGGTGTGTGACTAGTGTGCTGTTGCTTCCTTGAGCTAACTAGGCAGGGCTTGTTCTTTGCTGGCTGGATGATAGGTTAAGCAATACAGTAGTTTAAACAGATTTAATAATCCAGCAAGATAAGTTAGGAAGTGGGACACCCAAGAACTTCTGGCATTTGAGAGAGATGTGCCGAGCCACCTGGATCAACCTCAACAGTGTTTCCCAGAGACCTGGAGAGAGGAAGGGTTTCTGGTTGCTCCGGCTTTTTAATTTAAGGGCTTTGTTTGAACCTGAATGCTAGGCAAGGGGCAGTATTTTCAAATGCAAGGGAAGCATCTAGCTAGATTTTGTGGCCTTTGTTATTGTTGTGAATTGTTAATATTGTGTGGTGTGTGTTTCTCATATGTTAAATTCTAGAGTGGGAGAGGAATAGGTAAAGAAGCCAATTGCCTGACTCTCATAGGCTCTTCTGTATTTCAGTATGTGATTATGGGAGAAGACAATGAAGAGGAGAATCTTAAAATTAAATAGTATAGTTAGAACAGTAAACATTGTATGAGCCAAAAACATTTCTTGAGCACCCATTTTTTATCTATCACTGTGGAGGAAGATACCAGGAAAATATGCCCAGAATCGTACATTCTCTGGTCCTTACTATTCAAGAAACAATGGAGGGGAGGTGGTAAATGGAAGTACAATAAAGTAGTAAGTAGCATAGTCCAAAGGAAATTTAGGAAAGGGAGACTATCAAGAAAGATTTGGGCTAATATCAAACTAAGAATAATCAAGATAATATCTGAACACTTAGAAAGGAGGGGACAAAAACAGGTCTGGTTGGGGGTAGGCGGGGCCTGATTGGAAGGAAGTTAGCTTAACTAGGCAAGAGGGCTGTTGGGACCTGGAAAGCAGAGGAGGTGTCAGCTATGGAATGAGGACATCAGTAGGGGTGGCCTTCGAGGGGGAATAACTGAACAAAGCTGTAAAGCATTTCAGGCCCTGTATGTCCATGGGAAGAGTGGGGATATAAATTAAAGGAGTAAATACGAAATACTGGATATAAGAAAATTCGGACTTGCTAACAAAAAACAGGGAATAAAGGGAGAGAGAGCGAAAGAATCAGCATTCTAAGCAGGCAAGATCAAAATAGCAGTAATGAAATTGAGTATGGTGGTGCACATCTGTAAGAGCAAGTGGGTTTTTGCAGCAGAATAGAATAATGAGTAAAATGCTTCTAGGAATATCTACCTTCTTAGAATGGAGTAAAAGATTGACTAGGGGTATGTCAAATTCTGCACCATTGTGGGTTGTGTTATAGTGAGATTCTAACTTTATAGGGTAAAGGGGGCTTAATATATGCTAGAATTAACACAGCTAAAATGATTTTTTGAAAACTTTTCTAACCTTAATTTCTATGATATTTGACACAAGATGATTCCCTAATTCTTGAAGTGCCCTCATCTTAGTTTATATAATACTGTAGTGTTATGGTTCTCCTACTGTGTCTCTGATCTTGCTTTTCAGTCTTCATTGCCACTTCTTCCTACTATGTCTAGTCTCCTGGCCCCAAGAATACATCTTTATAATCATCTCTCTCGAATTTCTATTATGGGTTTCATATATCATTATTCTCCAATAAACCCTAGGAACAGCATAAGACAAAGGCTTATGCATGTTCACATAAAATATGTAATAGTAGGTCACAAAAGTTAAACTAGGTTGGATGAATTCTTCCACAAAGTTATAGCGAGCTTTGTCTCTGCCCTCCTCCAAAAAATTTTTGTTCATATCAACTTTGGTGTGAAGAAACAGGGTGCAGAAGTGTCAGCGACTTGCTCTTAAGCCTCTGCTCCAGTCAGGAAAGGTTGGAATGAGAATCCAGTTCCCCAGATTGTTTAATGTTTTCTTTTTCCTAGCACATTGAGGGAATAAAGGCTAATCTTCAACTCAATATATCTTGTCTGTTGGGCCAAAATTCAGATCAAGAGCTATTCACAAGCTTACATTTTAGAATTACTGAGTAAGGTGTAGGCAGTATTTGTCATGCCAATAGCTACCACACCTTGGGTGGGTGGTTAAGCAGAATAGTGATTGAGGGATGGAGTGTGTGTGTGTGTGTGTGTGTGTGTGTGTGTGTGTGTGTCTAAACCTAACACACCCTAAAATCTTTCTGAATTAGTAAATCATTTTATCCATATTTTCTTGCACAATAATGGTCAAGGGGAAGTAATTAGAATAGCTGCCGATAAGACATTTTGGACTCTTGAAATGGCAGTACTTCAAACAGAATGGGAGTAGCTGTACTTAACTAAAAGCAAATAGTTTTATTTCACAAATAGCTATGGAGCCTCTGCTTGTATATGAGGCCTCTAAGCAATGACAGTAGGTATCTTCTTTTATGGAGAGATTAGGCACAATGCAAATAACTCCACTGCAAGGCAGGATGTGCATAACTGCTGTGTGAGCGATTCTAAGCAGAGACATTCTTAGAGTGGATTCTTGGAGGAAATGTAGAGTTCAGAAGCTTGACAGCTCCTAAGAAAAGCATAAACGAAGACATAATGAATCTATTCATTTTGCCAGTCTTCCAAGTGGCAAGATGTAGTAAGTTTATGTACCAAATGAATGATGTTAACTGTGTTTATTTTTAGAGGGCACTTGGGCTCATGAGTAAGGTCCTTCCAAATTGTTGGGGTTTTGTTTAAATTTTCCTTGAGCAATAAAATAAAATTCCCCCAACTGCCAAGTTTATCATGTGTTATGTCTTGGCATTATTACACAGGAATACATTATTACATGGGAAATGTTAGTGTTTTGTATTGGGAATACCAGCACAGCATAGGTGGTTTGTTCAGGACTAAGTGTAGCCAAAGTACTGTGTATTGAAGGCCTTGGTATCCATCTTGCATACAGCACTGTGTTGTTTAGTGCTTTGTAATAAATAAAACCATTTCAGTGAAGGGTGCTAAGACCCTAAATACCTAATTCTTGGCTTTAACCATTATGTCTGTGTTAATTCTGGAATTCTTGGCATTTTCTCATATAATCATGCTCAAGCCTATCACCGAAGTTCTGTGGATTGTTGAAAAATGTCCCTTATGCTCATCTCACTTACTGTTGGCTCAGCAGTCATTCTCATTCAAACCTTGTTCCAAAGACTATCGCAAGATTCATCTTCATAAAACACTTCATAGAATGAGTTGCTACTTCCTGTTCTTGAAATTACTGAATCACTCCTCTCCCCACCCCCAGTGCTACCTCCATCACTTCCTCTCTCTTCTCACCTCTGTTCAGCATAGTTCAGGCCCTCCTGAACTCTCTCATCTGAAGGTTGTGGGAGCTGAGGTTTTAAATTGATCTCCCTAGTGCAAAACCATATTTACACTTGGCTGCTAGACTAAAGTTCTTTTTTTTTTTTGGTACCGGGGATCTAACTCAGGTCCTTGCGCTTGCGCAGCAGACAGCAAAACCACTGAGCTAAATCCCCGGCCCTAGACTAAAGTTCTTAAGGAAGCATTTTACTCTGCAATTTAAGAAAAAACTTTGATAACTGTCCACATTGCCTGTGGCTCTGTTTCACAGCCAGCCTAGTGATTTGCATACTGTGCCACCATCATCTTGTCCCTCTGGATTTACTACTCTTAAGTCAGCTCATTTTAAGCTGGGCATTGGTGATGCATGCCTGTAATCTCAGCACTTGGAGGCTGAGGAGGGAGGATCATTGTGGATTCCAGGCCAGCCTGGTCTACATAGTAAGTTCAAGGCCAGCCTGAACTATACAGTGAGACTGTCATCAGGCTGGGTCTCCTCAAGGCTGAAATAAGGAACTTAATCCACCCCTTTAAAATAAGTATGCAGGTTTCCTGACTCCTGTTGCAGAAAAGTAATTTTCAGGACCCATCAGTTAAAGAGGCATGAGAGAGATTTATTAGAGGTAGATATAGGGTGCACTCAAGAGCAGAATGTAGGTGCTCAAAGAAATGAGGCACAATACAGTTGAGAACTGGGGATCTTTTATGTGTTTTGGGAGGTGGAAATCTGTGGATTTTGATAATCTAACAACCATTTTTTTTTGTAAGGGGTGGGTAATCGAACTCAGGACCTTGCACTTGCAAGGTGGGCATGGTGCCACTGAGCTAAATCCCCTGAGGGATTTTGATAATCTATAGTTTTAGTCTTCCTCTTAGTGGGTGGGAGAGGATCACCCACCCCTAGTGAGAGTATGGTCTGTTCCAGTGGGAAATACCAAAAGGGCAAAAGATCATTTGCAAGTAAAAGGGAATGGGCAGACCCATTTGTGGAGGAAAGGGGGTGGCCAAGGTTTGCTGTTTTGGGAGAAGGGGGGAAAAAAAAAGGTAAACCAGGCTTATATTCTGAGACTGAAGTTTTCTTTAAAGTACAATTTTTTGAAACAAAAGCATTTATTGGTACATTTTAGATTTACATAATGATCACATTCATCATAGGGAATTTGTATCTGTACATGATGTATCTTGCTGCTGTTTCTTTTTTCCCATTCCCCTCCACTCCCTTTGACCCTTCCCCTTATTTACAAAAGCTTTGCTTCCATTTTTTCCTTCTATTCATTTTCCTTGTCTCTTCTTTCCCTTCCCCCTCCCTCTTCCTTGTTGCCCTTCTCATTTGAACATATTCTTCCCATTTCCCAATATAAAGTACAATTTAAAAAATCTCACTTTCCTTGTCTCCTTTCTACCTAGCTTTATTTCTTCTGTCCCACCTCAAGACCTTGTCTCAAAAAAATAAAATATCTCATGACATCTCTTATATGAGAAACTCAAAATATAAATAAAGAGCAAAATAAAAGATAATAGGAAGTAGGGAGATAGATCTTTTGCAAATGGGAAAGGGACCAAGAAATAGTAGGGGAGGGCGATGAGGGGAAGGGGAAGAAAAAAGAATTAATATGTGTTATGTACCTGTACCAACTTCCCCTCAGGAATGTTATCATTGTGTACTGCTAATTAAAAATTGAGAAGAAAAAAAAAGAAGAAAATGACATTAAAAAAACCAGCTCATCTTAAAAAGTAAAATATCTATTGCAACCTAATTCTAAGCAACAAATTCCATAGTCATGAATTAGGGTTAGTTTTAGTTTTTCCCCTTCTTTGAATTTTTTTTTGTATTGGTAGTTCACCATGTCATTTACTCTGCGTTCTGTCCTCATGTATCATAAAGTCTGAGTTGGGTTAGACCTTAGAAAACTTTTCATATGACTCTTGGATGAGGTAGACATCTTAAGCTTCTTGAGGGCAACAGTCATATTATATATACCAATCCCCAAATGTATGTCTTCCTTTTAGAGTTTTTCTGACTCTTAGTACTATTGAATGCGCTACTATCTGAGGTTTTTTCAAGCATTAGTTTTTTTATTCTGCTGATCACATATTTCCACCAGAGGTGTCAAAGTCACATCTTTACTATCTTGCCTCCCAAGTGTCCCTGTTGTGTAGTCCCACCCTTCACACCATACCTCAGGACCTCACCTCCTGAGCACATAAGAGTTATGATCTAAATATACAGGTGATGTTTAAAACAATTTTATGATAAAGGACACACTGCAAAATACTCCTTTTCACTTCGAACACACTTACCCCATCATTTTTGCCACTTTCTAAAGCACTTTCAGAAGTCTTCTTTCATGAGTAGCTTTAGGAAGTGTGATAAAAAATATAGTGAATGCTGCTGCTGAGTATATTAAAAGTGAAGGGGAGAGCCAGGGATGTAGCTCAGTGGCACCGTGCCTGCCTTGCAAGTGTAAGGTCCTGATTCCCAGTACTGGAAACAAACAAACAAACAAACACTTCAGAAAGTAATCACCTGTTAGCAGCTCCTTTCTGGTCCCAGATAAGAATGGAGGTGAACAGGTGGGGTCACTCGCCCTCCCACCACTGCTGCACTCCTGCCATTATGTGCGCACTGTACTTGCGTAGGCAGTGCTACAGAGTAAACCTTCTGCTGAGCAGATGTACTCATTAATGTGAGATGAACAAGCCTTCAGCCTGGGACTCACAGCACTCTGGCTTTCCAACCTGCTTGCTACCTCATGGCCCAAAGTATCACAGGATGAACTTTTGCAGTCCTTCTCACACACTTTGGATTCACTGGTGAAGTAGCCTTACCATGTCCTCTCTGCCTGAGAGAACCTTCTGACTTCACCACCCTTTTATATGCCTTTATTGCAGGGGAAGGCACTTCCCAGATTCCATTCCCACTTGTGCAGTTTGCAGGAGAGTGCAACTTCTTGTGACTCGTTTTCCTTATGCATACATTCCTTACTTAGCACACATTTCAGACATCTGACCCATTCTCTCTCCTATTTTCCTTGAATGGGGGAGAGTGTGCTTTTTCAACTCCACTCTCACAAACGGGGTTTACAGGAGAGTGAACTTTCTAGTGTCCCGCCACAGAGGCCATGTACCCCTTCACTTTCACCCAGCAGCATCCACTACTGAGGTTGCTTCGTGCCTTTCTTACCGGCTGGATTATGAAGATGACACATTACCCACCCCCAGGTGATACACACAGGGGTGTAAGATAGTGAGGCTCCTTATCACCCCACACCTCCTCATTCCCATGTCCATGTACATCCTCTGTCGGTGAAGGAACAGAAGGAGACTCCCAACCTGTCCATCTCACACACCTCACATGTTGGGCTGTGAGGTCTCCAGATGTCCATGCTTTCTTCCTTTCAATTTAGCATGCCTCCTCAGTGCCCTGCCCATAGCTTGCTTTGTAGGATGGTGGACCTTAAAAGTGACTGGCTCTGACCACAGGCATGTATGCATTCACATGCACACACACCGGGAAGGAGGAGAATTCTTCAGTCTGTTAGTGTTTGCTTGTATGGAGTTTGTTGAGGAATAAAAAATAACTTGTCCTTCTAAACTTAGGAAAATAAATAAGATCAAAAGTGGGAGTATATCCTTCAAGGAAAGTAAGCAACCTCTAAGCTACATGCTGCTAGCCGGCAAAATTGAAGACTAAAGAAATAGTGTCAAGGTAAATACATATTTGGCTCATTATACTATAGTCAGTGTTGCCACATACCTGACATCTGTGGAAAGGAATATGAACATTATCCTACAAGTACATTTACTTCCTTGGCATATACATTAAAAGCCCTTTGCCCTGTAGTTGTTCCAAAGGTTGTAAAGCATTATTCAAATGTTAATTATTTACATGACAAAAATAGTGTGAACTTTTACAATGTCTTAAAACTTTTTATAGGATTTGTCACTAAGCACTCTTCTTAGACGTGCCCCATGTCTATCTGTCTCTGCTCTCCACTCCCCCCAGGTCCCTCTCCATGTTTGCAGGGGTGTAAGCCTCCTGAACTGGCCCATCTTTTCCACCTTGATCATACAGGGCTATAAGCAAGACTATAAACTTTTAAAAAAAACACCACACTTCCCTAAAACACATACAGACACAGAGTGAGGGTAAGTGAGTGCACTGACAGGTTCTCCATTTTACATGCCCTTCCTGTTTGATTGTTCCCCCCAGTTGCAGGGTTTGCAGGAGACTAGCATCTCTTATTGTGATCACTCTTTCTGTCTCTCATGTGCACATGAATGGTGCGCACATAAGAGAGAAACCTGAGCTGCCTCATTTCATCCAGTGTCACAGAACTGCGAGCCTTCTAGAGCAGCCACCCTCCCATTCCATGCATGGTTAAACTAAAATAAAACTAACTTTGTTATTGCAACCTCCCAGTGTACACATGGGCTGTGCCGCAATGTCAGCTGCCTCCTTACTCCTTTCTTTGTTTGGCTATACACGTTTATGAGCTTTCTTTTTCTTTTTTTGGTCCGGAGAGTGCTGGAGATTGAGCCCAGCGCCTCAAGCACTACATGTAGCAGTGGTCTACACCCCCATGCTTTGTCCTGTGCAATCGCTTCTGGCTAGAAGCAAACTCACAGTTGTGCTCACTGGTCTGACATTATGAAAATTCTTGGGAAGCACTGCCCCTAGTGGTGATGTCATAACCCTTTTACCCCCTCAAATCTTTAGTGTCATTTCCTTTCCTTCCTCCTCACAGCTGCTGACCTTTTCACTCCTTCAGTGAAAAAATGAGAGCCATCAGAAAGCGACTTCCAAAGCTCCCATGATATCTTCCTAGTAAGCTACAGGTGAGCCTGAACGTGAGCTCCTCTGTGATACAACAACTGAGCTATCTAAACATAGCCAAGGCCAGCCCCCCATTTGCACAGTAGCTCACAACCCATTTCCCTACTTGGGACACTGCTCCAGCAATCAGTTCCTCTCTGCTTCCTGCATCATCATCTGTTGTATTCATATTTAAATGTACTGCAACATTTTCCAACTAAAAATAATTTTAAAAATTAAAAAGCACTACCTTCTCCACTTAACCAGTTCCTCTAGTTTCTCCCTGTTTCTCTGTTTCCTTTTACAGAAGGAACTCCTCTATCTACATTTCTACTTCTCTCTCTCCCTCTCCCTCCTCACAGGGTCTGGCTAAGTTGCCCAGGCTGGCTTTACAGTGATCCCTCAGCCTCAGCCTCCTGAGTAGCTGGATTATAGGTGTGCACTACCACATCTGGCTCCCATTCTTTCTTTCTTTTTCTTTTTTTCTTTTTTTTTTTGGTACTGGGGATCGAACTCCGGTCCTTGTGCTTGTTCCTTGTGCTTGTGCAGCAGGCGGTGAAACCACTGAGCTAAATCCCCGGCCCTCCCATTCTTTCTTGAACAACATCCATGAAGACTTTAACCTTACCACACTACTATAATTACCCTTATCAAGATCCCTAGTGCCCTTCACATCTCTTAATTCATTGGGCCATCTTACTCAACAGATGAACACAGTTGATCACTCCCTCTACCTTGAGCCTCTTTACTTGCCTCCCAGGATTCCAAACTTTTGATTGTTCTCTTACTTCACAAACCTCTTTCTCAGTTTGTTTTGATGGTTCCTCCCCTTCTACCTGAATTCTAAACATTAGAGAGATACAGGGCATTGCCTTTGGATTTCTTTTTTTCCACTTCTCATTAGTCTTCAGGTGTTCTCATCTTGTCCTGTTGCTGTAAATGGCCACGTGGATGACTTTCACATTTTATTTTCAGTGTGGACCTCTTTGCTAAATTTCAGATGTTTATGTCCAGCTATGTTTTGGACATCTGCCCTTAGATGTCTAATAAGCATCTCAAACTTGAACACAAACAAAACTGAAGTCCTGGTTTTCACTCTCTTTCAAAACTCCTACTCCTCTCTCAGTGTTGTCCAACCCAGTAAACAGCATTCACCAATTGATCAAGTGAAGGATGCAGAGGATTTGACTAAGATAAAGTATCTAGATTAATCTGTGACACTTATTTTTTCCTCTTTCTCCAAATCTAAACCATTATCAAATATTGTTGGCTATACTTTTAAAATCCATGCCTAATCTGTTGCATACAGTTACTTCTCACTTCCTCCGCACTTCTAGCCTGATCAGCTCTTCCCTGGGCTGACAAGTGCAAGCCTCCCTCCCCCGACTGCAAGCACACACATGGCCCAGGAGATTGAGCTTCTTGTTGGGTTCTCTTCCTAAGGGTCCACATGCCGGGTTCTGAGCTTTCTTACCATATGTTCTATATGCATAGTCTGGTGGTGTTTCATCTGTAAAATAGGGTTAATGATCACTATGTCATAGATATTTTATGAGAATAAATGAGTTACTTATGGAAAGAACTTAGAACAGCACTTTGCCAATAATAAATGCTATACTGGTGCTGGAAATAAGAATAAAGGAAAAGAAAAAGGAAAATGAAAACAATAGGTTATAAATAGTGAGTATTCCTGAACTGAAGGTACATATGTGAGTGTACACAAATTACACAGCATGTCTGAGCAAGGCATCTAGGTCTCTCTCTCTCTTTGTGTCTGTCTCTGACTCTGTCTCTGTCTCTGTTTCTCTCTCTCCCCCCTGTCCCTCCCTCCCTCCCCTTTCTGTCTCCCCCTCCCTCATACCCTCATGTGCACACAGTGTATAGGAGATTGAACTTCTCAACTTGCTTTCTCTCTTCCATGCCTTGAGTGTAGGACCGTTGGCATCTTAATTACCCTCCCACACCCAAGGCTTGCAGGAGGGTGAGCCACCTCTTCCCTCTCCTGTGTAAAGGCATGAATATGTACACATCACTGAAGGTATGCAGCCCCTCTCTCATATACCCTGTGTGTGGGATACATACACATGTACCACTGCCACCAGCCACCCACTCCCAATGACTGCCCCACCTCTGTGTGCCCTTCTTGGTTCACCCCCCAGCACCTCTCCCATGGCTGGCGTGGTGCCCTTGTGCAATCCCTAGGTTGCTGCCCTTTGCTTTCTTGAGCCTACTCACATACTGCGCCAAGAAAGTGAGCTCTTCCCTGCTCTCTCTCTCACATCCCTTGCATGGTGGAGGGTGAGCTTTCTGGAAACTCCTCCCACAAGCAGGGTTTGTAGGATGGTGAGCCTCAGCTTTCCTTGCTCTCTTGTGCATGTGCCCAAACATCTAGGCACATCTTCATGAAAATAGCCACACTCAGGTGGTGGGAAGGAGAATGCCCCTCTGTCCTTTCTCCCAGCTCAGTCACCTGAATATCTTGCAGGAGAGGTACACTTTTCTTCCTTTTTTTCTTGTACAGAGTGTAGGCTCTCACATTCAGGGACAGGAATAGCCTAGAATGAAGGGGAGTCTTTTGACTTGGTCCTGCCCTGCCAGCCCCTGGGGGAAGAAAGAGTGCCTTCTCAGCATTCCCATACATGGGGCATGATGGGAAGGGAGCTTCTAGCTAATTCTTACAAACCCAAGATGTGAAAAACCAAGGTGTGAGGGATATGGCATCCCTTCCTTAATATGTATATGTATATATAACTATATAGTATATATTGTGCTCACATGTATATTTAGGGTGCAGGGAGTGGAATCCCATCACCATGCCTGTCTTCCTATATGCACACTTACTTGCACAAGAGGATGTATGTATGTCTTAGACATTCACATGAGTCAAGAGTGTGAGCTTACCCTCTTCTCTTCCCAGACCCAGGATTTGTAGCTGAATTGTTTTGTAAGCAATTTATTCATTAAGTACATATTTATTGAGCATCTCTTATGTATTGGATACTACCCTGTGTACCAGGAATACACAGTGATCAAAAGACAAGAATATCTGCCCCAATAGGAGGAGTCAGGCACTGACCAAAATATGTGAGTAAAATACATAGTCTATCAGTTAGTGATTAAGTGCCCTGGAGAATGATGAAGCAGGAAAAGAGGATACAGGGTGGCTGAGACAGTTGCCATGGAGATGGTGGTAGAGAAATTTCAGTACTAAATAGGGAAGTCAGGAAAAGCCTACTGTGTTCTAGAAACAAAAAGAGCCATTGTGGCAGCAGGTAGAGGTTGAGGTGGTAGAAAGATACTATGGAGGAAAAGGAATGCTAATGATTAGGATGTATCTCTAAAAGGTAAGGATGCTGTTTAAAAAAAATAAATATTATACCATCGTTGCACTTAAAAATGATTATCAATAATTTCTTCACATCATCACTTGTCTATTCAAATCTCCATTTGTCTCAGAAATATCATAAATTAGGATCCAAATAAGGTCTACATATTGCATTTGGTAGATAGGCATCTTGATTCTTTGAATTATAATTTTACTTCTATATATTTTTTCTTTTCTTTATAATTCTTTATATATTTTTTCTTTTCTTTACAATTTATTTGTTGGAAGAAAAGTGGCCCATTCATCATATATGGTTTTCTATAATCTGGATTTTATAATACATATCCCTGTGATGTTATTGACATGTTTCTTGTCCTTGTTTGTGTTTCCTGTAAATTGGTAGTAGCATCTAGAAACCTGATTAGATTTGGGCTTAATTTGGGGGAAACAGGGCAGAACTATTTCCATCAAGATACCATAATGACTGATTTTTCTCTCTCTTTGATGTTAGTTTGCCATTGATGCTCAATTCCTCGAGCCATTATTTCATTAGGGTTTGCAAAATGATGATATTATTTCATTATTCTATTTATTAGCTGGATTACTTTTATCAAGAAAAACTTCCTCTCATCTACTATTTAATTACCAAAATGATGATATTCTTATTTCATTATTCTCTCTGTTTATTAGCTGGATTACTTTTATAAAGAAAAACTGCCTCTCATCTACTATTTAATTACCCAGTAGTAAAGTTTTTATAGGCAACCAGCTTTTTTTTTTTTTTGATACCAGGAATCGAACTCAGGTCCTTGTGCTTGCGAGGCAGGCGGCGGAACTACTGAGCTAAATCCCCAGCCCTCAAGGAGTACTTTTAAAAAAACAACATTATGATAAAACAATGGATTTAAATGCTTGTCTGTCTGTCTGTCTTTCTTTCTTTTTTTTTTTTTTTTTTGGTACCAGGAATCGAACTCGGGTCTTTGCATTTGCGTAGCAGGCGGGGAAACACTGAGCTAAATCCCCAGCCTGTCTTTCTTTCTTTGAACTCAAAATAATGAATTCCTAGCTTATTTCAAGGAGTACTTTTTTTTTTTTTTTGGTATTGGGAATCAAACTCGGGTCCTTGTGCTTGTGCAGGAGGCAGCAAAACCACTGCGCTAAATCCCCAGCCCTCAAGGAGTACTTTTAAAAAAACAACATTATGATAAACCAATGGATTTAAATATATTTGGTCTTTAAGTCCATTGGAGTTCTTTTCTTCTGTGAAATTCAAATGTCCCATCTTTGGCCAAGGCGAATTTCTTCAAACTGCCTCTCCAGTCTTTTTGATACAACCTCAGTAGTTTTGTTTTGTTTTGCTTTTGGTATGGGGAGTGAACTCAGGACTTTGTGCTTGCGAGGCAGGTGGCAGAACCACTGAGCTAAATCCCCGGCCCGAGTAGTTACTTGATAACTTCTCTGCTTTCAGCAAAGGAATATGTTCCCAGCTCATCTCAGACATCTCCTTCCCCAGATCTGGAGTCTGCTTTGCTTTCTTTCAGCAGACATCATATTTAGAGATCATATTCTGGCACCAGGAGTGCTCATTACCTCTTGATTGGGCATTGTTGTTAGGCTTCTTCAAGATTAGAACAACAGCAAAAAATTTTGTGGTTGCTTTGTTGTATTTCTAGATAAAATATATCATGAATTCACCCTCACATTCCAATTGAAAATCAGGGTTACTGAGGTTTTACATGCCTTTCTCTCACAAACATTCTGACCATGGTGTGGGGAATAGGGGAGCAAGTGCAGAAACAGCAGGGCAGGCCAAGAAGCCATTGAAATAATTTAGGTGAGAGGTTGATTTTAAAGTTGGAGCCAACTAGATTTATTGATAGATTGGGTGTGAAAGAGGCAGAAGAGTGAAACACTGCAGCTTTTCTTTCCTCTTTCTCATCTGACTCAGGCACTTATGTGGACACTGCCTCTCTACTCATGAGCACCCAGATGTACGTGTTACCTCAGTGCAGTGCACCTGAGCAAGGGCTCATAGAGGGTTAGCATCTGCTGCACAGAGAGGGAGAGAGAACCCATCATTTCTTCTAGTTCCTTTCCCAGAGTGAATGTCTCTTAGATTTTGGGATCGGATAGTGGGGAAAGCATGAGGGGCCCTGGGCTTGCTACATGGTAAGATTGTGCCCTAGAATAAAGTCCCTCACTCCCATTGATCCTGCCTTCATGTATTGAAGGGGCTCAGAGAAGTGAGCTCTGTCTTTCATTTCTCGCATACCACCCTTGAGACACAGGTGCCTGAGTCTTCTCATTTGCTCCTTTTCTCTAATCCTTGGTACTTGCTGCTTGTGCTTTCTAATGCACCTGGACAGGGATTCAGAGTGGGATGAGCCTTATTTGCAGATGGAAGGAGAGAGCACCGTATGTCACCTTCCTCTCTTGCTTGTCAGTATGTATTTACAATCATGCATTGCTTAATAGTAGAGATTTCTGCCTGGGGATTTAGCTCAGTGGTTCCGGTGCCTGCCTCACAAGTGCAAGGTTCTGAGTTCAATGCCTGGTACCAAAAAAAAAAAAGAGATTTCTGAGAAATATATAGTTGGGTGATTTTGTGATCATGCAAACACCAGAGTACATGTACACAAACTAAGGTAGCTCCAACAACACTGGGTGACATAATCTTACATGACCATTATTTCATGTGCAGTTTGTGGTTTACTGAACTGCTGTTGTGTGGAACATAATTGCAGTTCCTACTATGAGCCAGAGAGCCTGCTGGGTTTAGGGATCTAGCAGTGACCAGGACAGCCATAGTAACCTGAGCATACTACCTAGTAGCACATTTGTACCCATTGTGCAGATGCACACATGCTGGATTTGCTGCAGAATGAGCTTACACTTTAGTCCCCACTCCCCAAACATCTCATCTCCTCCTCAGGACAGACTGGCATCTAGGGATATAGACTTCTATGTGCAGAGTTGCACTGACACAGTAAGCAGGGATGGAGTCTTCCCTCTCCCTGCTCTCTCACACTTCCCAGAAAGGGTGGTGGACTGTCTCAATATTCTTCCCTCATGTAACGGTGGAATGGAGGTGCACATGCTAGTTAGTGCTCTCTGTCACTTTTGCACATACCAGATACTCATGTGTGCATGTACATACCAGCAAGATGGACAGGAGAATGAATATGCAAGGGAGACCACACATAACTAGCTGGCCATAAGATATGGGCCTGTGAGCATACAGGGTAGGAAATGTCTAGGTCTTTTTGTTTCATACTCACAGAGCAAATGCCCTCATTTCACTCATGCATTTATATTTACAACCCCCTCCCACATACACACACAGCAGAGAAAGTGAAAATTTTGATGTTTTCCTTGATAGCCCTTGTATGAAGGGGTAGGAACTTTGTTGATTTGGGGAGATTGGAGAAGAGACTCACCACCTCACAAGTAGAATGAATCTATGCCTTAGCTCACAGGTACTCACAGATATTCATGCTTTTTCCCTCACAGAGACTTTGCATGCAGGAGTGTGACCACCTGTTTTAAAAATGCACAGCCACGCAAACACATATATAATTAAAAATTGATAGTAAAAGGCAAAAATAATAGTTATGTTCAGGTACTGTGTTCCACTTTAGGTTTGTCATCTTATTTCATCTTCCTGGCACTATTTAAGAGGTAGGCTTTGTTATCTCCGTTTTTGAGAAGGGGCATGTGACCCTGAGAAAATCAAGTTGATTCCTCAAGCTAATATGTGGTAGAATGTGGATTTGAATCAGGGTTCATGGATTCTAAAGTGCATAGTTTTCCCACTACATCCCTGATTTTCCCAGTGAGGTCCTCAGACCAGCAGCATCAGAGTCTCCTGGGAACTCATCAGAAATACAAATTTGTGGGTCACAGACATATGAAAGCAGAAACTCCTATAAAGAGGCCAAAGCTCTCCAGGTGATTCTCATGGATGTTAGCATTTGAGAGCAAGTGTGCTAAACTATTTACTTTATTACATAGTCACACAAATGATTTGTGAGCAGAAAAACCCTGTGTTATCCAATATTCATTCTCTCTGACCTCTCTCTCACATTCCTCTCCTTCCAGTCTCTTTATTCTTATAGGTTTATACTTTGATGTTGTTGTTATTGGAGAGAACAAAAATATGTGTTCAACTGGACATCTTTAATGTGAAGCTCAAAAACCTTATCTTCTTCTCTTTGCAAGTAAGTAGCTTGTGTGAAGAAGGATAACCCCCCTATTAACCAGCAGGGGCCTTCTGCCTTGCTCTCTCTCTCTAATCCTTGCTACCTGGGTGAGAGTGCTGTCTCAACGCAGTGCACCTGGGCAAGGATTCTGAGAGCAAGAGCACTGTCTCATGTGGAACAGCACCTTTGTAGCCTCCTCCTGTGCATCCCATATATTGACCACTCCTTTCATAATAGGATACTAAATTGGCAAATCAGCGCACAGTCATCAGTAAGACATGCCTGGCCCCTGCCCTCATGAAGCTTACACTTGAGAAGAATGGAATTCTTCACCAGCCATTCCACCTCCATGCCCTGAGAGAGAGTGGGTCACAGCGTGGACCTCTCATCACCACTGTTGCTCGAAAACACATACACAAAAGCATAAGTCTTCTGTGTTATCACATGCAGGAGAACTATGCAGGAGAGAGCATTCTTTCCCTATTGTGTGATTACTCATAAATGACACTGTATTCACAGAATAAGACTCTTTGTTCTGAACACACACACACACACACACACACACACACACACACACATATATACCAGGCAGATACTTGAGCCTTCTTATCTGCTCCCCCTCTCAAATCCTTGAAACTTAGGTGTGAGTGCTGCTTCAGTGCAACACACCTATTCAAGGATTCAAAGAGGCTGAGCCTTGTCTGCATGTAGAAGGACTATGTCACCTCTGCCACCTTCACACCTTTCCAATATTTAGAAACTTTTTTGGGGGGGTACTGGGGATCGAACTCAGGACCTTGGTGCTTGCGAGGCAGGCGTGGTGCCACTGAGCTAAATCCCCGGCCCCATTCTTCCCGATATTTGAGTTTGCTATGAGATGCCAAACCCCATGCCAAGCCTTAGAGATACAGTGGTGAATAAGGGAGCCAGGGCCCCTGGGTTCTCTAGAGAGCCCTTATGGGAGAATGAATTTCACTACCCCTAGGCTTCCACCTCTTTCTCCTTATTCCCAGCTTGTTGTGGGTCAGCTACCGTGATAGAGAAACATACATTGGGTGATGAGACTCACAGCCACTAATTGCCCTCAACAAGCTTAGAGTTGGGCAGAGGCACAAGAGGGAATAAAGTGTCCCCACATGTACACCTGTGGCCCCCAGTCTTCTTGCTACATCCAAACATACACTGAGCACATGTAGACTGTCAAGTATGATCTGTGAAAGATCCATTCCTAGTTCATATTAGAGGGTTGAGAGAGCACATCTGTGTGACCTGTGCATGGGGGTGAATATATCCACACACCCCAGGGAGGGGCATCGGTCTTAACTGTGCACAGTGATGCTTTGCTGGCACAGGACCAGGAGAGACACCCAAACAAGGTACAGGTGTTTAGGCCTTCTGCTCTGCTCCTCCTCTCTAATCCTTTGTCCCTGGGTAAGAGTGCTTTGGGAATGCAGTGCACCCAGGCAAGGATTCTGAGAGGGTGAGCCTCCTCTGTGTGGAGAAAGAGCTGTATATTGCTTCTCATCAGCTTCTTTTTGGCCTCTGCCCCTCATTTATTCATTCCTTCCACACATAATATGTCTTGGGCACTGTGTGGGACAGGGACACAGAAAAGTAAACAAGACAGACATGGCTTCTGCCCTCCTGGATCTGCTAGCCCAGGGAGGGGAATGAACTTGGTCAGCACCCATCACCCCTGCATGTCCTGAGGGTGAGTTGGCCAGACAGGGAACTTCTTATCTACTCCCCAGTTCACAAGTGTGAGACTTCTCATCCTCCCTCGCATACTGACTCTGTATTAAAATGACTTTAGTTCAATTTTAGATAACTGCACTGGGCAAGAACAGTGAGCCTTCTTATTAAATCCACATGGTGGATGTGCAGGTGATGTGATCCTTTGCTCTGGCTCCCCCTCTCTAATCCTTGCTACCTGGGTGAGAGTGCTTTCTGAATGCAGTGCACCTGGGCAAGGGTTCTGAGAGAGAGAGCACCATCTTCACAAAAGACAGCGCCTCTAGGGCCGCTTTCCATTCTTTCTGTCCTATCTGTTGGGTGCCTACTCTGTTGTAGGTGCTGTGCTGGGCACTTGGCCCACAGGAGAACAAACCATATCTGGCCCCTGCCAGCAGGGAGTGTACAGTCCTAGGAGAATGGGCTCTTCATTATAGCCTTGTGTCCTGAGGGTAGGTGGACCACAGACTTGGATTTAGGTACCTCCCTCTGTGTCTGTCTGTCTGTGTCCCTGGTCTCACAGAGATTTGTAGGGGAGAATCGTCTAAACCTTTGCACAATCCTACATAAATGCACCAGTGTGCAGGGGAAGGGGCCCAGCTGGCCACCCACACTCAGACCTGCACCCATAGAGTGGGCTGTCTGACCTGGTGCATCACTCACATGCTTTCAGCCTGGGCACTAGTGCTGCCTTGAATCCCAAGGACTCTGAGGGGACAGAGCCTTGACTACATTAAAAGTTTCAGATTGAATCCCTGCACATCAACTCTCCCTCCTTCTCCTTCCTTCTACAGATATTCAAGTATCTATAGATATCAGGTACTATTTTGGTTAGAGAGAATGTAACATCAAATGGACAAGGTTGTTCCTCTAATTCTGGTAGGAAACTGACACATACACTGTGCTCACGAATGTTGCAGACTTAATTGGCTGCTGTTCAAAAGAATGAAGTAAATCTATATGTTCCTCTTTACTCAGTCTGAATGCGTGTGTGTGTGTGTGTGTGTGTACTCACAAATGTGCTTACACAAATACTTTTTTGCACATTTTCACAGATGAGGGTAAAGAAAGGTGAAGAAAAAGATCTGTCCCCACACAGCAGCAGAAAGGGAATGAGCAGGAAGAAAACTTCCCTCATTTAATCCCTTTCTATGGGAGGGTTAAGAAAGCTCACTGTGTGTATGATGGGGACAGCAGAGGCACAGAACATAGTGCCCCTCCTCCTTCCTGGAAAGCACATTCTCTGCACACAGGTCCATGATGCCAGGTGTGCCTTGGGGCACAGCAGGGCTGGAGTGGGCACAGTTTGAGAGATCTCATTGATTGAAAAGATGTCTCACCTTTGTGTGATCATAGGCAAACCATCTCTGAGCAGGAGACTGCTGTTTCTTGTGCGCGCGCGCACACACACACACACACATACACAATGCGAAAGTACCTGAGACTGCTACTCATATCCCTCTCATTCTTGGAACTTGGTTACAAATGGTATATTCAAAAAATGGGAATCTCATCCATGTTTAAAAGCTTAGGGTCTTTATACTACCAAATCACCCCTTCCCCCATTCTTTCGTTTTTTTATTGCCCATTTAGAGTGATGGTTCTCCCAGATGAGTAGCATAAGGATCAGCTGGGAACTTGTTCAAAGTGCAAATTCTTGAGTTCAATCCTTGGTCTAAACCACAGCAATCTGTACTCTTAAGAAGCCTTCCAATAAGGACTGAGATGTATAATGGATGTTGGGAAATGGGAAGAACGTGTTCAGATGGGAAAGGGAACAAAAGAGGAGGGAGGGAGAAAGGAAGGGAAAAGAAAAAAAGTGAAAATAGGAGGAAAAAATGGAAACAAAGCTTTTGTACATAGGGAGGGGAGGGAGTTTGAGGGGGAGAATGGGATAAAATAAAAATAAAATAAAATTTATATATAAAAAAGAACCCTTCCAAGACTGATACTGATGTTTGCTCAAGTTTCAGAAGCACTTAGTTTTGTGCCAGTGCTGGTGACACAGTGATAAGCAGGTCAGGTCAGGGGGTATTTCTCATGTATGATCATTTAGGCTGTAACTGGGAGGACATCATCTTATGGAACACAGCCGCACAGTTGATGAGCAAAAGTTAAGTGAATACACAACATATGGATGGGAAGAGCCTTAGCACTACTTCTCTGGAGTGGATGCTTTAAATGTACGTATGCACACACACATACACATGCACTTGGTGTGCAGAAGAATGAATTGCTCGTTCTCCTATACCCATTGCATATCGGAGTTGTGAATTCTCAAAATATCTCCTGTATGCATGGATTACAGGAGGATGAGCCTTGTCATCATGAGTCTTCTGCCAAAAAATTCGATTAGCACATCTTTATTCATCACTGGTGGTGTGCCACACACAGTTGAGAGTACCCTGCGAGGGAAAGGATAGTGTCTCTTGCTTTAGGACTTCTATCCAGTAGAGTTTTCCCTGGGCTGACAGACACCAGGCATGCAGGTGTGCTAGGAGTGAGCCTTCTCATTTTCATCTGCAGAGACATGCTCCCCTGTGTTTGTAGTTATGTACATGTGGAAATGTAGACAGGAGAATGAAAGGTGTGGAGGGGCCTTCTTATTATCGCCACTTATCTTCAATAGTGCAAACTGCCTGGTTGCACACACTCAAATGGGCATCTGGTGTGCATGTGCCTCAACTCAACTCACCTTTGCCTATCTTTGCAGCCTTGGCGTGCATGCTGTCTTATCATTGCATTGTACTTGTGTAAGGATACACGATTGTGAGCATTGTTCACATTGTTCGCATGTGGGACAGAGCTTGTGTAGCACTTCTCTTTCCTTTGCTCATTCTTGAGTAGGTCATATGTGTGTGTATTTTTGGGTCCATGCCTTTAACAAATTTACTGAATTCCTGCTGTTTGGAGATGCTACAGTGAACTAACCAGTCAGAGATGTCAGCCTTAGTGTCTAGTAGGCTTGTGGAGAATAAACTTCCTCATAACATCCAGCTTCCTGCGGGTAGATGGGCTCAAGGTGCCAGAAATTGGGTGTCTCATTATCCCTTCATGAGGGTGTTTTTGCATGTGTAAGTGCTGTGCACATCTTGAGCGTTCTGTTCTGCTCCATCTCTCATCTCCTTGCCACCTAGACGTGAGTGCTATCTTGGTGCAACACCTACTCCAGAACAGTAAGAAGGCCCCTTGTTGCATGTGGAACAAAGCACCTATGAATCACCACTTCCTTCTTCCTCCCTTCCTTTTCCCAAAGTACTTCCAAAAGTACCAAGGGATCACTTAGGATATACTGACTCTGTGCTCCCAGAGCCATGAGCAGATGGTGGTGCACAAGATAGACTTGATCCTTACCTCAAAGAAGCTGGGCAGGACAATGGACTTTCATGTCACCTATGTTCTTGCATGTATTGGGTTAGTGGCAGGGCACAGAATGGCATTTCTTATTGATATTGTATTAATTAGTCAGCTTTCCCATTGCTGGGACACAATACCCAATAGCCACAACTTAGAGGATAAGAGATTTTATTTGGCTCATGGTCACAAAAGAGTTAGTCCATGTTTGGCTGCCTCCAAGGCAGAAACCTCATGGTAGAAGAGCAGGTGGAGCAAAGCTGCTTAGTTCATGGTGACCAGGAGGCAGGGCAGGGTAACGGTGCCAGAGAGGAACAGGCCAGGAACCATCTATAGTACCCAAGGTCATGCCTCCATGACCCTCCGAGTCACACACCCAGTAGCTTTATTAATCTGCTAGGCATTTCTTAATTCAGTGAAGTTGACATATCAGGATTAAGTCATAGACACATTTTCCCAACCCACACAGAAGTGGTAGACTTCCCATTCCCACTCTTACACAAATCTGTGTAACACAGGACCTTCTCTACATTGATCAGTGTGGGGCCCTGAGCCTTCTGCCTTGCTCTCTCTCTCTAATCCTTGCTATCTAGGTGCTAGTGCTGTCTCAATGCAATGTACCTGGGCAAGGGTTCAGAGAGGGTGAGTTCGTCTGCATAAAGAAGGACAGAGCCTATATGTTACCCCAATTCCTTCCTCATAGTAGTTTTTGAGTGACAAAGTATGTGTTGGGGAAGCACAGAACAGAATAGTTAGAGATTTCAGGTACTCTGGTGGTTTTGTTTACATTCTAGAATAAATGTCTTTATTAAGTAATATACATGTGCTCAGATACCTAGACTGTGACAATGAGCTTATTCTGTATTCCCCTCCTACCATCTATGCACAAGGTGGTGGGCAGAAACCAGAGCTTTCTGATCTGTTCCTGAGCCCACTTTCTTTAAGCCTAGAGGTGACTGCTGTCTCAGGTACTATCTTCAACCAAAGATTCAGTGAGAGAGAGAGCCTTGTCTACCTCTACAATGACCAAGTGCCATTATGACTGCCTTCCTGCTTTCTTTAATATCTTTAGTTTCTACTATGTGTCAGGCATGTTGTTTAGTGTTGAGGATGCAATGATGAACAAAATAGGGAGGATCACTGGTTGTGCTCTTTTGTGGGCACCTTTAAGAGAATGGACCTTATCTAGATTCATAGCACATCTTTCAGCACAAGTGATGAGGCACCAAAGAGTGAACTTTCCCCCTCTCTGGTCTCCTTTGAGGAAGGGAAATGTACATATCCGTAGAGAAGTGCATATGTACAAGATATATAGAAGTCTGAGCTCATAGGCTATTCTTTTTTCTTTTTTAATTTTGTTTTTTTGAGACCGGGTCTCACTATGTAGTTCAGGCTGGCCTTGAACTCACTATATAGTCCAGGCTGGCCTCGAACTCACAGAGATTTTAGCCTCCTTAGTGCTGGGATTACAGGCATGCATCACCACACCCAGCTCTCCATCTACTTCAAGGCTGGGTATGGAAAGGGCAGAAAAGTGTTGCCCCAGAGTTCAAAGTTTTGTATCAGCAGCACATTTTCTCTTCTGGAAATGAAGGACCCATCAGATGAGTTAAGCTACCTAGGATAAATCTTCAAGAGAAAAGGGGGAGGCTTTGAAGAATTCAGATTAGCCTGTCACAACTATTTCCTCGGCAGAATTCTGCAGTAGTTACTATTTTAGCTAAGCTGGTCTGTTCATTCCTACCTTTCTTAGTACTTTTTCCCATTGCCCATAACAAATATATGATTTTTAACTGAGTGTAGCAACACAGGATTACAAGTAGTGGTGAGAGACATAGAGACAGAGACAGACGGCATATTATAGTCTTCTTTCTAAAGCTCTTATACAGCTAGGACATAAATTCTGACTCTTTGTTTACCTTCTTTGCAAAATTCTTCAATATTTGCTGCAGTAAAAGTCAAGGTTACATAATATATGCCCCTTAATTTATGTACCTTAAAATCCCAGTATCTTTACTGCCCAGCCATATGCCTCTCAGTTTATATACCTCTTGATGTCCAGAACTAAAATCATCAGCATTCTCTGGGAACTTGTTAGAAATACCAGCTCTTAGTGGAGCCTTGCAATCTGTGTTTTAACAAGCCCTCCAAGGGATTCTGATACACACACATATCTGAGAAATGTTGGTTTAAATAATTTTAGATTTCTATTCTTTAATTACTAGAAAGATTCTGTGTAAATTATTTTTTGACAGGATAATTTTTAGCATCAAATTTTCTTATGTGAGTGAGGCATGGTGGTGCATGCCTGTAATTACAGCACATAGGAGGCTGAGGCAGGAGGAACATGAGTTCAAGCCCAGCTTAGGCTATGTAGCAAGTTCAAGGTCAGCATGGACTACATAACAAGACCTTGTCTTAACAAAACAATAGAAGTTTTCTTATATATAAACCATTATTTTGGTCTCCTTTGATTTTTGAAAAATTAATAGACTTTTTGGAATTGTTTTAGGATTAGTGGGAAGATTGAGTGGAAAGTACAGAGTTCCTGTATGCTTCCTACCCCAGTATCTCCTATTATTAACATCTTGCATTAGTGTTGTGCACTGTTGGAATTAGTGGGCCAATATGAATATAGAATTATTAACAAAAGTCTATAGTTTACATTAGAGTTCCTTTGTTGTTTGAGATAAAGTCTTGCTATACATTCCAGGCTGGCTTTGAACTCCTGGGCTTAAGTGATCTTCCTTCCCTAGCCTCCCAAGTAGCTTGGACTATAGGCACATGCCATCATGCCCAGCAGGGTTCCCTTTTTGTGCTGTACATATTATGGATTTGGACAAATGTATAGTGACATGCATCTACCATTGTAGTGTTGTACAGAGTGGTTTCATTGCCCTAAAAGTCCTCTGTGTTCCATCTATTCACTCATTTCTCTCCTTCTTCCTAAATGTCTGGCAACTACTGATCATTTTATTGTCTCCAATTTTACTTTTTCTAGAATGTTATATAGTTAGAATCATGCACTTTGTAGCCTTTTCAGAATGCTTTCTTTTACTTAACTGTATACATTTAAGGCTTTTCTATGTTTTTTCAAGGCTTGACAACTCATTTCTTTTTATTGTTGAATAATTTTCCATTGAATATATTACAGTTTATCCATTCATCTATTGATGAGTAGCTTGGTTGCTTCGAAGTTTTGATAATTATAAATAAAAGTATTAAAAACATTTGTGTGCAGGATTTTGTGTGGACATAAATCCTCAACTTATTTGGGTAGATGCCAGAAGCATAATTGCTGGATCATATGGTAAGACTATGTTTAGTGTTCTTTTTTTCTTTTTTGATCAGTCAATATCTTTTATTTATTTACTTTTATTTAAAAAATTTTTTTCTAGGGCCAGGGATTTAGCTCAGTGGTTCTGCCGCCTGCCTTGCAAGTGCAAGGTCCCGAGTTCAATCCCTGGTACAAAAAAAGAAATTTTTTTTCCTAATAATGTTTGTAGTACATAATGATTACATTTATTGTGGGAAGTTGAGATATATGTATATATCACATCTTAATTCTTTTTTCAGTTCCTTCCCCTCCTTTCCCTTCCCCCTGCTTCCATCTCTTGGTTCCTTTCCATTTGTGAAAGATTTATCTCCCTGTATCCTCTTTATTTTGGTCTTTAATTAATTAATTAATTTATTTTGGTACCGGAGATTGAACTCGGGTCCTTGCACTTACACAGCAGGTGGCGAAACCACTGTTGCTCTTTAATTTATTTTTATTTTAGATTTGTCATATAAGATAAATTCAGTATTTAAGCTTATGCATCTGATTTCTTTAACATAATGGTCTTGGGTGCACAGGTAATGGGGAAAAAATAAGAACTAAGATACATCATGTACAGGTACAAGCACCCAATGATAAATGTAAACGTATTGTATACCTAAAATGTACCAATAAAAGAATTTAAGGAAAAAAACCCCAAAACATAATGGTCTCAAGTTGTATCCATTTTCCTACAAATGACTCAAGTTTGTCCTTTTTGGTAAAGTAGTACTACATTGTGCATAAATGCCATGTTTTCTTTATCCATTCATCTGCTGATGGACATATATAGGCAGTTTTCAAGATTCAGCTATTATGAGTTGTGCCGCTATATGTGGGTATGCATGTGTCACTGTAATATGATGTCTTTAATTCTTTGGGGAAGATAACTAGAAGGAAGATAGCTGGGTCAAATGGAATTTCTAGGTTTAGTTTTCTGAAGAATCTTCATACTGAATTCCCTAGTGGTTGTACTAGTTTACATTTCCAGTAACAATATAGAAGGGTTTCTTTTCCTCACTGCCTCATCAGCATTTATTATTTGATTTCTTGGTGACAGCTATTCTTTCTGGAGTAAGATGGAATTTCAGTGTTTCAATTTGTATTTCTGAAATAGAGATGTTGAACATTTTTTCATGTATTTATTGGCCATTTGTACTTCTGAGAAGTGTCAGTTCATTTCAGTTGCCCATTTTTTGATTGGGTCTTTTATTTTGGGGGTCTATTTCTTTTGAGTTCTTTATATATTCTAGATATTAGTCCTTTGTCTGAGGAGTAGCTAGCAAAAATTTTTCCCATTCTTCAGGTTGTCTCTTTACTCTGTTTTGTTTGCTGTGCAGAGCACTATTCTTAGTGCTTTTTTTTGTGTGTGTGAGACAGGGTCTTTTTTAGAGACTGGTCTTGAACTCACTATGTATTCCAGGTTGGCCTTAAACTCATGGCAGGCTTCCTGCTTCAAGCTCCCAAGTGCTTGGATTACAGGTGTGTGCCACCATACCTGGGTACTGTGTTTAGTTTTTAAAGAAACCACCAGTCTGTCTTACAAAGTAGCTGTATCTTTTCGCATTCCCACAAGCAGTGAAAGAGAGTTCCTGTTGTACCATATCCTCATCAGTATTTTGTTTTGTCAGTGTTTTGGATTTTACTCATTCTAATGGACATGTAGGGGCATCTCATTTTAATTTGAAGTTCCCTAACCACTGTGATGTTAAGCATGTTTTCGTATGCTTCTTTGTCATCAGGTATCATCTTTGGTAAGGTGTATTCAGGTCTCTTGTCCATTACATTTCCTCTTTGTAGTGCTGGGGATGGAATGCAGGACTTTGCACAAGCTAGACAAAAGCTCTACCACTGAGTTACACTGCTACCCCTTGCCTATTTCTTCATTGGATTTTTTTTTTATTGTTGAGTTTTAAGAGTTCCTTGTATATTTTAGATACCAGTTTTTTATTGTTACTCCTTTTTTGAGACAGAGTCTTGCTAGGTATTTGAGGCTGGCCTCAAACTCATAGTGATCCTCATGCCTCAGCCTCCCAAGTCCTTGGATTACAGGCATGCATCACTACTCCTGGCATCAGGCCTTTTTTTATACATGTCTTTTTCAAATATTTTCTCCCAGTATTGTGATTTGTTTTCTCATTCTTTTAACAGTGGCTTTTGCAGAACAAAAGATTTTAATTGTAATGAAGTCCAATCTATCAATTCTTTCTTTCATTGATCATGCTTTTGGTGTTGTATATAAAAAGTTATCACCAAACTCAAGATTGCCTGTGTTATTTTCTTCTTCACTTTTTCTGTTTTCCCCTTTCCCCTGTGTGTGTGTGTGTGTGTGTGTGTGTGTTTGTGTCTGTGTGTCTGTGTGTGTGTGTGTGTTGCTAGGAATCAAACCCATGGCCTCACACACTCTACCATTGAGCTGGCCTGCCCATGTTATTTTCTAATTTAGTGTTTTACATTTAGGTATATGGTCCATTTTGAGTTACTTTTTGTGAAAGTTGAAGACCTATGTCTAGATTCATTTTTTTTGCATGTGTATGACCACTTCTTTCAACACTGTCTGTTAAAAAGACTATCTTTGGGGAAACCACTGAGCATTGAGTGAAGCAGGGCAGATGAGGCTGTGTCTTGCTGGGTTATACTCAATAAGCAGAGATACAGTGGGATGCTGGAGGTGAGAGCAGACAGAGGAGACGGGTTGATAGAGAAGTGGCTAGCTGTGCAGAAGTATGACTGGACATAAGAGTATGATCTAGGGAAGCATGTCCTCGATGACCAGGACCTTCGTTGCGTCCCTGTCTCAATGTGACTAGAAATAAATTGACCTGGGAGTCACTCACTAAGCAACACTAAAGAGGCCATACCACTGCTCCCAGTGCAGAGGAGGAGGCTTCTGGGCCGGTGTAGCACCACTCCCAGCACAGAGGAAGGGGCTTCCAGGCCGCCATACCACTGCTCCCAGCGCAAAGGAGGTGAGCCTTGGGCACCAACAGCACTCCCTCTTCCCGTTGAAATGAGAAGACATGTAAACAAGCCTCAAAAACAGACTTCTGGATCACCTACTGCAACTCCAAAGGGAAATGAATTCAATCACCTGAACTCCCTGAACTCCAACAAAAGAGGATCTGGAAAAAATGAAATCAGAAATAATTTCTCAGATAACAGCAGAGATTGTGCCCATAGTGCAAGACATGATTGATAAATCTAGAGAGGACACAGATTAAAAAAAAGACGAGCTGAGGAACATGATGGAACCCCAACATAGGAAACAAATGGAATCCATAAAATAGATGCAAACAGATTTCCAGGAGATTAAAAAGCTCATTGAAAGTCTAGGCAGCAGAATGAGCCAATGTGAGGACCAAATTTCACATATAGAAGATAAGATTGCAATTAGTGACCAGGAAAAGAAAAATTTCTTTAAAATTGTAAGGGACCAGGAGAAAGCAATCCAGCAGCTGCTAGATGATGCAAAGAAGAATAACATAAGACTGATTAGAGTCAATGAAGAAACAGTAGAGAGTGCAGATGACTTAAAAAAACTGTTCACAGAAGTGATGGCAGAAAACTTCCCAAGCAGGGGTAAAGAACTTGACATACAGATAAGTGAGGCATATAGGATGCCAACTAGCCAAGATAAAGAAAAATCTAGGGCCGGGGATTTAGCTCAGTGGTGTCACTGACTGCCTTACAAGCGCAAGGTCCTGAGTTCGATCCCTGGTACCAAAAAAAAAAAAAATCTACATATAGGCATATAATTGTAAAGATTCCAGAAACCCAACAGAAGAACAAAATTCTACAAGAAGTTAGAGAAAAGAAACAAATCACATACAAAGGAAAGCCCATTAGAATCACAGCAGACTTCTCAACACAAACCCCCAAGGCAAGAAGAGTTTGGAGTGATGTATTCCAAGCCCTAAAGGAAAACAACCTCCAACACAGATTGATGCACCCTGCAAAACTATCTTTCAAAATTGATGGAGAAACAAGATACTTTCATGACAAAGAGTACCTTATGAACTTCACAAATACCAAACCAGTACTCCAAAAAAATTTAGACAACATCCTAGGAAAGGACATTTAGGATCACAACCCCAGGAAGCACAGCAGAATGAATCCATCGGGCATGACAAGAAATTAAATGCAAAGGGGGAGAATCCAACAAAAAGAAAAAGTCATAACAATGATAAGTCAATATGTATCAGTTACAACCATCAATGTTAATGGTCTCAATTCACCAATCAAAAGAAATAGACGGGCAGAATGTGTCAAGGAGCAAGATCCAACAATATGCTGCATACAAGAAACACACTTAATTCAAAATGAAACACATGGACTGAAAGTTAAAGGGTGGAAAACAATACTGCATGCAACAGGAACCCACAAAAAAAGCAGGAGTAGCTATCCTCTTTGCAGATGAAGTGGATTCTAAACCAACACTGATTAAGAGAGATAAAGAAGGACACTACATCCTTGTAAAGGGAACAATCCAAGAGGAAGAGATGACAAACATAAACATATATGCACCAAACTACATAAAACAAATATTAACCCCCATGAAAAATCAAATAAGCATTAATAGAATAGTAGTGGGGACCTCAGTAACCCACTGTCACAAATAGGTCAACTAGACAACAAATAAATAATGAAATACTAGAACTCAATCAAACTCTTGAACAAATGAACTTAATAGATGTTTACAGAGTGTTCCACCCCACAAAATCAGAATACACATTCTTTTCAGCTGCATATGGGTTGTTCCCCAAAATAGACCACCTATGTGCTCATAGAACATATTTAAGTAAGTGCAGAGGAATTGAAGTTATCCCCTATATATTATCAGACCATAGTGGATGAAATTGGAGATCTATCGCAAAAGAAACTGCAAAAATTTCATAAACACATGGAAATTGAATAACACACTTCTGAATAACCAGTGGGTCACAGAGGAAATTAAAGAAGAAATCAGACAGTTCCTTCAATTCAATGACAATGACAATACAACATATCGGAATCTATGGGACACAATGAAAGCAGTCTTACAAGGGAAATTCATAGCAGTGAATGCACCTATTAGGAAAACAGAACAAGCCCAATTAAACAACCTGATGCTGAATCTCAAGCTTCTAGAAAAAGAAGAACAAGACAAACCCAAAGCTCATACAAGGGAGGAAATTATAAAGATCAGAGGAGAAATCAATGCAATGGAGACTAAGAGAATGATAACAAAAATCAATGAAGCAAAGAGTTTGTTCTTCAAAAGAATAAACAAAATTGACAAACCCTTAGCCAACCTTATCAGGAAAAGGAAAGAAAAGGCCCAAATCCATGCAATTAGGAAAGAAAAGGGTGAAATTACAGTGGACCCAGCAAAAATCCAGAGGATCATCATTACTTACTTTGAGAACGTATATGACAATAAGATGGAAAACACAGAAGAAATGGACAGATTTCTAGATATGTGTGAATTACCAAAGTTGAATGAAGATGATCTAAAAATTTTAAACAACCCAGTATCAATCAGTGAAATTGAAAATGTAATTAAAAACTTATCACCTAAGAAAAGCCCAGGTCCTGATGGCTTCACCGCTGAATTCTACAAGACATTTAGAGAGCAACTATTGTCACTGCTGTTTAAACTCTTCAATGAAATTGAAAGGGAAGCAATACTCCCGAATTCATTCCTGGAAGCAAGCATCACCTTGATCTCCAGAGCAGAGATAGACCCAACTGAAAAAGAGGAATATAGGCCAATCTCACTAATGAACACAGATGCAAAAATCCTAATTAAGATACTTGCGAATAGAATGCAGAAGATCATCAAGAAGATCATATACTCTGACCAAGTCGGATTCATCCTAGGGATGCAGGGATGGTTCAACATATGCAAATCTATGAATGCAATACACTGTATCAATAGAGCCAAGGACAAAAACCATATGATCATCCCAATAGAAGCACAAAAGTGTTTGATAAAATCCAACATGCATTTATGATAAAAACCCTACAAAAAATTGGAATAGCCGGTGTCTACCTCAATCTGTTAAAAGCCACCTCTGAAAAACCAACAGCCAGTATCATACTAAATGGTCAAAAACTGAAATCCTTCACACTAAATCAGGAAAAAGACAAGGATGTCCACTTTCACCACTCTTATTCAATATAGTTTCTGAAACATTAGCTGTGGAAATTAGACAACAGAAAGAAATAAAAGGGATAAAGATAGAAAATGAAGTCACATTGTCATTATTTGCAGATGACATGATACTCTATATAGAAGACCCCAAGAACTCCACCAAAAATCTTCTAGACTTAAATAGGAAATTCAGTAAAGTAGCTGGATACAAGGTCAACACCCCAAAATCAATAGCTTTCCTCTATGCAAAACAGACTCACTGAGAGAGAAATAGGGCAAACAATTCCTTTCACAATAGCATCCAAAATAACTGAAATACCTGGGAGTCAGCCTAACAAAAGAAATCAAAACCTCTTCTCTGAAAACTATAGCACTCTGAAGAGAGATTGAAGATGATATCAGAAAATGGACAGACATCCCCTGCTCCTGGGTAGGAAAGATCAACATAGTGAAAATGGCCATACTTCCAAAACTGCTATATAGATTCAATACAATCCCAATTGAAATCCCAGCAGCATACTTCACCGACCTTGAGAAAACAATCCAAAAATTCATTTGGAACAAGAAGAGACCCAGAGCAGCAAAAGCAATTCTAGGTAACAGAGACATGGCAGGGGGTATTACAATCCCCAGCTTCAAACTATACTACAAAGCTACTGTGATAAAAACAGCATGCTACTGGCAAAGAAACAGACCTGAGGACCAGTGGAACAGATTAGAAGATGCAGAAACAACTCCAGACACACTCAGCCACGTCATCGTTGACAAAGGAGCCAAACACCCTCACTTGAGGAAAGATAGCCTCTTTAATAAATGGTGCTGGAAAAATTGGGTTCCACTTGCCGAAGATTAAAACTAGACCTGTTTCTCTCACCATGCACTGAACTAAAATTGAAATGGATTAAATATCTAAATATTAAAACAGAAACACTGAACCGGCTGGAACAGAGATTAGGTAGAACTCTTGAAGACATCGGTGTAGGAAAAGATTTTATGAACAAAACCTCAGTTGCCCATGAACTAGCACAAACAATCAACAAGTGGGATCTCTTCTTACTAAAAAGCTTCTGCACAGCAAAAGAAACCACCAGTAGTGTGAAGAGACAACCCACAATGTGGGAAAACATCTTCACCTGCTCTTCCTCAGACAAAGGTCTACTATCTCGAATCTATAAAGAACTTAAAAAGATCAGACCTCCCAAATTTAAAGACCCAATCCGAAAATGGGCATGTGAGATGAATAGACATTTCTCAGACAAAGAAGTAGAAATAGCAAATAAACATATGAAAAACTGTTCAACATCACTGGTCTTTGGAGAGACGCAAATGAAAACAATGCTGAGATTCCACCTTACCCCAGAAAGAATGGCTGCTATCATGAAATCAACCAATAACAAATGCTGGGGGGGATGTGTTTAAAGAGGAACCCTGCTCCACTGCTGGTGGGAGTGTAGACTGGTGCAATCACTGTGGAAATCAGTGTGGAGATAACTCAAAGAACTAGGACTGGAAGTCCCATTTGACCCTGCTATTCCCCTGCTGGGGATCTTCCCAAAAGAATTCAAAGAATCATACCACAGTGATATATGTGCACTCATGTTCATAGCAACACAGTTTGTAATAGTGAAAACTTGGAAACAGCCCAAATGCCCATCAACTGGAGACTGGATAAAGAAAATGTGTTTTTTTAATAAAATGGAGTACTACTCAGCCATAAAAAATGAGAAATTAGAGATATTTTAAGCTAAATGGATGCACATTGAGGTGATACTCTTAAGTGAAGTAGGACACACATGCGTAAATACCGAATAGTTTCTCTAGTGTGAGAAACTGAAAGTGTAAATAAGGACTAAAATTTATAATAGATAATGTGAAATAGGAAGAAAAGGGGCAAAGGGGAAGAGGCAGTGGGAAGGGGAGGGGAAAGGAAAGAAAGGAATGGAATTAACATGAGAAAATGAAAAAAGGAAACAAAGTGTTTGTAAATTGGGAGGGATGGAGGGGTTGAAGGGAGGGCAGGGGAAGGGGAAAAAATAAGAACCAAGAGAGATCCTGTAAAGGTACAAATTTCCAGTGATGAATGTCATTATATTGTATACCTAAAATGTACATAGAAAATAAAGTTTTAAAAAAACTACCTTTGGATTATTATATTGCCTTTGTTCCCTTCTCAAGAATTAGATGACTGGGGCTGGGTGTGGTGGCACATGCCTGTAATTCTAGCACTTGGGATGCTGAGGCAGGAGGATAGCTGCTAGTTTGAGACCAGCCTGGGTCATATAGTGACTTCAAGGCCAGCCTGAACTCTACATAGTGAGACCCTGCCTCAAAAACAAACAAACAATCAGCTGACTGCATTTTAAGTACCAACAGTGATGGTCTGTGTAGTAGATCCCTATAGTTAGATGGTCTAGTTATATTTGTAGGCTCTCTGTTCTGTTCCAAACTGTAACCAATACCACACTGCTGGTTTTTGTTTTGTTTTGTACTGGGAATCGAACTCAGGACCTTGCGCTTGTGAGGCAGTCAGCAGAACCACTGAGCTAAATCCACGGACCCACACTGCTTTGATTATTGTAGCTTTTTTTTCCCCTTGGTACCGGGGATCAAACTCAGGATCTTGGACTTGTGAGGCAGGAATGGTGCCACTGAGCTAAATCCCCAGCCCTGATTATTGTATCTTTATAGTAAGTCTTGAAGTCTAGTAGTGTCAGTCCTCTGACTCTCTTCTTTCCTGTTGTGTTAGCTAGTCTGGGTCTTTTGCCTTTCCATATAAACCTTAGGATTAGTTTGTCATTATCTTAAAAAATAATCTGCTGGGATTTTGATTGGAATTGCATTGAATGTGTAGATTGAGAAGAACTGATTTCTTCACAATATTGTCTCATTGTGTCTAAAATAATCCTCCATTTATTTAGATCTTCTGCTCATATATGTCTTTTGTGCTTTTATTAGTTTTATACCTAAATATTTAATTTTTTTGCAAATGTAAGATAAAATTTATTTATTTATTTAGCTAGCAGTCCCGGGGGTTAAACCCAGAGCTGAGCTGCATCCCCAGAAAATTCTTTTGGTATCACTATAAATGGAATTGTTTTTCTATTTTCAAGAAAATTCCAATTGAATGTTTGATCCTTCTGCCTCAGCCTCCCAAAGTCCTGGGATTACAGGTATGCACCACCATGCCTGGTTCTTCTAATTTTTATTACTTGTTTTTGTCTACTTACTTTGGATTAACTCTGTTCTTTTTCTAGATTCTTAATGTAGAATCTTGGGACATTGATTTAGAGTTTCCTTTTTCCTAATATATAGGTTCATGCTATAAATTTCTATCTGACTGGTTTCACCACATTCCATACATTTTATAAGTTGTGTTTTTCCTTTTCATTTAGTTCAAAACTTTAAAAAATTTCTACTGAGACTTTTTTTAAACTCATGTGATATTTAGAAGTATGTTTAATCTCCCAACTATTTTTTTCCAGCTGTTGCTCTTTTTTAATGGGTGTAATTCCATTGTGGTTTCTGAGTATACTTTTATGTTTTCTGTTCTTTTAAAATTTTTAGGTGTATTTTATAGTTGAGAGGTGGTCTGTCTCAGTGAATGTTCTATGTGAGTATTCTGCTGTTAGATGAAATATTCAATAGCTGTCAAATACCTCAAGTTGATTGATGGTGCTATTCAGTTAAACTATATCTTTATTGATTTTCTGCCTCTTAGATCTCTGAATTACTGATAGAAGGGTGTTAAAATTTCCAACTATAATAGTGGGTTTCTCTCTTTCTCTTATCTCTGTCAGTTTTGCCTCACACATTTGACACTTTAGGTGCACACTTATTCAAGATTGTTATGTGTTCTTAGCAAATTGACACGTTTATAATTGTACAGTGGCCCTTTTGGTCTCTGATAATTTTCTTTACTCTGAAATATGCATTTTCTGGCTTAATAACCTCTAAATTTGTTTAGATTAGTTGTAACATGTTATATCTTCTTTATCTACTTTTCTGTTACAATCTTTTTTCCTGCCCTTCTATAGGTAAGGTGTTTATTTCTACTGGCTAATTTCATGCTTTTCTGCTTGATTTTCTTCAGTTTGGATGTGATATGCCTAGATATATATTTCTTGGCATTTATCCTCAGTGTTCTCTGAGTTTCCTGGACCTGTGGTTTGGTGTTGTTATTTAATTTTGGGAAATTCTTATTACATCATTGCATGATGATTGTATTGATTATATCATTATATCATTTTGTTCCTTTCTTTTCCTTCTAGTAGTGCCATTATGCATATATCATATCTTTTATAATATTTTCACAGATGTTTGATATTATGTTCTTTTTAAATTTTTTCCCTTTGCATTTTAGTTTGGGAAGTTTCTGATGATGTTTTTTTGAGCTCACTGATCCTTTTCTTACTGTGTGTAGTCCATTGACGAATCCAGTTAAGGCAGCCTTTGTTTCTGTTACAGGGTTTTGATTTATAGCATTCCCTTTTGCTTCTTTGTTAGGCTTCCTATTTCTCTGCTTACATTACCCATCTCTTCTTTTTTGTCATCTACTTTTTCCATTATGGCCCTTAGTATATGAAACATAGTTATTTCAAATTGCTGCTCTGGTAATTCTAACATTCCTTTCATATCTAGCTCTATATCTTCATAGTGTTTTTTGTTTGTTTTTTGGTATACCTTGTAATTTTTTGTTGAAAGCTGGACATGATATACTGAGTAATAATAACAGAGGTGAATAGGCCTTTAGTATGAGCTTTTATATTTTTCTGGATAGGAGTTAGGCTGTTTAGTATTTGTTATAGCTTCAAATATCAGAGAGTAAAATTTCTGTTAGTGTCTCTGTTTTTGTCTTTCCTGTGTACCTGGGTTCCTGTTTTCCCAGATAAGTTTTAAGATGTAGAGTTCCTTCCGTTCTGTTTCCTTGTTAGTATATAGCAGCACTGTTGGAGTAGTGGTAAAGGGTGGAGGGAGGGGCAGCATTGTATAGTCTTATAGTTAGGTTTCAGTTTTTTAGTGAGTCTTTGCCCCACTGTTAAGACTTTCAAAAGTACTTGTCATTTTTGTTTTGTTTTCCTCCCTTAGGCAAGGTAGGAAGGCTAAAGGGTGCTAGACTTGGATACTGATTTTCTCCCAAATTGATAATGATTAGGTAAAATAGTTTCTCTTGAGCGGAAACCTTACAGGAAGAACAAAATATTCTGGTTGTAGTATGAAATTGCTACATTTCTTCTCCCTCTGCTGGAAGCAGCAGAGTATTTTTCTCCAGTCTTCACTGTGAGAACCTTGTATGACTCCTCAAAGTAAAATACATGAAAATGAGGGGTTCCCTTAAGACTAGGCCTCTCAGAGGTTTTAACTTTCAAACTTGTCCACACTAAACCTTCAGCTGTTCTTCAATTACTGTTTAGGTTCTCTTACCTTAATATGGGTTTCTGTGGAGGTTTTGGTTGTGTAATCTTTGAGTCTCTGTATTGGACATTCTCTACAATTTTGGGGGCAGTGATTTACCCAGTGACCTCATTACTGTGATGGATCTAAGAAGAGTTGTTGATTTTCAGTTTGTTCAGTTTTAAAATTTTGATTATGAGGAAGGAAATGATGCCTTCTAGGCTCCTTACATGCTGGACCAGAAACTGGAAGTCTTCCTTTTCTTTTTACATGGATATTTGTATTCATTTTTTCTTTAAATTTTATCAGTGATGACACAGATATATCCCCTTTCTGTTCCTTTCACTTCATTTTATTGCATAATTCTCTGATGCAAAAAGTTTTTTATTTTTAGTACATGTGAATGAACCCATTTTATCTCTTTCTGTAATCAGAAATAATTTTGTCTATTCTCCACATCTGGGATGAATATACTATTCTGTGTTCTTTTTACAATCAACCTTTAAAAAGCCATCTGGAATTTATTACAGCTTGGTATATATTATAATCCTATATTCTTCATTTTTATATCTAGCAGACCCTCAACTATTTGCTAAAAAGTGATTTTTTTCCCCCAGTATGGGGGATTGAACCTAGAGCCTTTGTACTGAGCTACATATATCTCCAGGACTTTAATTTTTTTTTTTGAGATGAGGCCTTGCCAAGTTACTAAGTTGCCCAAGTTGGCTCAAACTGTTCTCTTGCCTAAACCTCCCAGAGTCCTGGGATTACGTGCATGTGCCACCACACTTGGCTTAAAAAGTTATAGTTATATTTGTGTTACTTCTGGTTTTATCAACTATTAAGTTCCTCTAGAAGTTTGGATCCATTGCTAGAATCTCTAGTCTTAAATCAGTACCATAAGATTTTTTTTATTAGTATGTAGTTGGAATACATAATGATTACATACATTGTGGGGAGTTGGTACATGTAATAACATACAGTGTCTTAATTCTTTTTTATTTTATCCTCCACCTCCCTTTCCTCCCTCCTACCTTCATCTCTTGGTCCCCTTCCATTTTGTAGAAGGTTATCTCCCTGAATCCTATTATCTTTTATTTTGTTTTTTATTTATGTTTTGGGTTTCTCATAAAAGAAAACATGTATTATTTAAACTTGTGCATCTGATTTAATTTAACATAATGGTCTCAAGGTATATCCATTTGCCTACAAATGACGCAAGTTTGTCTTTTTTTTTTTGGAGACTCAGTTTCTCACTACATACTTCAGGGTGGCCTTGAACTCACTATGTAGCCCAAGCTGGCCTCGAACTCATGGTGATTCTCCTGCCTCAGCTTCCTGAGTGCTGGGATTACAGGCATGCACCTTGCCTGGCTGTGTTTTCTGGTTTTGTAAGGAATGGTGTTGGTATTTTGACTGGGATTGCATTAAATTTGTGCATCAGTTTTGGTAGTACAGCCATATTGATAATACTGATTCTGCCTGTCCAGGAACAGGGAATATCTTTCCATTTTCTGATGTCCTCTTTGAATTTCATTTTCAGATTACTTTAGTTCTTGTTGTAGAGATCATTCACTTCCTTGATTAAGTTAATTCCTAAGCATTTAATTTTTCTTGATGCTATGTTGAATGATATTCTTTTCCTGCTTTCTCAGTGAGTGCATTATTGGTGCATAGGAACACTATTTTGATTTTTGTGTGTTGATTTTGTATCCCGCTACTTTACTGAATTTGGTTATTCTCGGAGTCTTTCAGTGGAATTTTTTGGGTCTTTAATGTAGAGGATCATGCCATCTGTGAAGAATGATAATTTGCCTTTTTCTTTTCCTATACATACCCCTTTTATTTCTTTCTCTTGACTGATTTCTCTGGCTAATGTTTTGAATACTATATTAAACAGGAGTGGTGATAGTGGACATCTTTGTCTTGTTCCTGATTTTAGAGGGAGAGCTTTCAGCTTTACTCCATTTAATGTGTTATTGGTAATAGGTTTATAATAAATGGCTTTTATGAGATTGAGGTAAAGTTCTTCTATACTTGCTTGCTTCAGAATTTTTATCAGGAATGGATGTTGAATTTTTTCAAAGCTTTTTTTTTTTTTACATCTATTGAGATGATTGTGTGATTTTTGTCCTTCCTGTTTATGTGATATTACGTGTATTGATTGGCATATGTTGAACCATCCTTGCATCCCTGGGATGAAGCTTACTTGGTCATGGTGTATGTTGATAATTTGTTACATTCTCTTTGCCAGTATTTTGCTGAGGAGTTTTGTGTCCATGTTCATTAAAGAGATTGTTCTGTAGTTTTCTTTTTTTGGTTAGGTCCTTGTCTGTTTTTTTTTTTTTTTTTTTTTTTTTGGTTTTTTGAGGCAGTCTCCCTTTGTAGTTCAGGTTGGCCCTGAACTCACTATATAGCCCAGGCTGGCCTCAAACTCGCAGTGATCCTCCTGACTCAGCCTCCTGAGTGCTGGGATTACAGGTGTGCGCCACCATGCCTGTCTTATCCTTGTCTGGTTTTGGAGCCAGTGCAATGCTGCCTTCCAGGAATGACTTTGGGAATACCCCATCTCTTTTAATTTCGTTAGTGTTTGAGGAATATTGGCATTATATCTTCCCTGAAGTTCATATACAATGGCAGGGAATTCATTGGATCATGGGCTTTTCTAATTGATAAGTTTTTTTTAAATTGCTACTTCAACTTTGTTACCTGTTTTTGGATTACCCTCTTAGGGCTCTTATAACTCCCTAGTTCAGTTTTGGTAATTCATATGTATCTAGGTATCAATCCATTTCTTCTGGATTCTCCAACTTATAAGAATATAGGTTCTTGAAGTAGTTACTAATAATCTTCTGGACTTTGGCTGTGTCCATTGTGATTTCAGCTTTTTCAATTCTAGTTGTATTGATTTGAGTCTTTTCTTTCCCTTTTCTTGGTAAGATTGGCTAAGGGTTTGTCTATTTTATTTATTGTTATATGCAAATCAATACATGTACTACAGTGGTACCTTTATTCATGAATGCTTTTGTTTGCAAACAATTTGGTTTGTAAACAGAAGTGTTTGGCAAATTTTGGTTTTGTTTTCAAACTCTACATCAGGTGACAAACATGACCGAGGCCATCTTTTCCAAAATCATAGAACAAATTAAGTTCATGAACCGAGGTACCACTGTATATTACATGTAATACATCACACCCCTTCCATTCATTGATTGTTTTGTATCTTTTATTCTCAATTTCATTAATTTCTGGTCTGATGTTTATAATTTTCTTCCTTGTATTAGCTTTAGGTTTGGATTGTTCTTGTTCTTCTGGAAACTTGACATACACCATTCATTAGGTTTTTTGTATGGGTTTGCTGTGTTTTCCCTGTTTTTTTTTTTTCCTTTTTTGATACCAGGGATCGAACTCAGGACCTTGCGCTTGAGAGGCAGGTGGTAGCACCACTGAGTTAAATCCCTGGCTGCTCTGTTTTTCTGATGTGAGTGTTCACAGCTATCAACTTCCCCTTGGGACTGCTTTCATTGGGTCCCATAGGTTCTGGTATGTTGTACTGGCATTATCATTTGATTCCGAGAACTGTCTAATTTCTTCCTTGATTTCTTCTATGACCCATTGGTTATTCGAGAAGGTGTTGTTTAATTTCCATGTGTTTGCGTAAGTTGTGTCTTTTCTTTTGCCATTGATTTCTAGTTTCATAGCACTATGATCTGCTAATATACATGGGATAATTTCAATTCTTTTGCATTTACATAAGCATGCTTTATGGGCCATTATATGGTCTAATTTGGAGAAAGTTCCATATGCTGCTGAGAAGAATGTGTATTCTGTTGTTGGGTGGAACCCTCTGTAGATATCCTTATTAAGTGCATTTGTTTGAAGGGTTGGTTCAACTCCAGTATTTCTTTGTTGATGTTTTGTAGTTGATCCCTTTTTGACATTGAGGTGTTTAGGGCTACACTATAATTGTGTTGATGTTTATCTGATCTTTTATGTCCAGCAGTCTTTGTTTTATGAAGTTGGGTGCACTGGGTGTTCAGTACATATATGTTCATAATTGTTATCTTTTCCTGTTTAATTGTTCCTTTACCATATATGTAGTGATCTTCTTTGCTTCTTATTATCAGTTTTGGCTTGAAGTCTACTTTGTCTGAAAATAGGCTAGCTATTCCTGCTCATTTTTGGGTTCTTGTTGCATAGAATATTGTTTTCTCTCCTTTGATTTTTAGTCTATGGATGTCTTTTTTTTAAAATGAGTTTCTTGTATACAGAATACTGTTGGGTTTTTTTTTAAATCCATTCTACCAATCTGTGTCTTTTGATTGGATAATTGAGACCATTCACATTGAGATTTATTACTGAAAGTTATCGATTAATTCCTGTCATTGTATTCTTTTCCTGTTGCTGGTTCTCTCTCTCTCTCTCTCTTTCTCTCTCTTTCTCTTCTGCTTAACTACTCCCTCTGTTTGGTGTTTTCAGTCTATCAGACTTTTTGGCATTGTTGGTTGGCTTCATTGTCTCTTTCTTGGATATTCTTCAACATTTTTTGGAGTGATTGTTTTGATGGTCATGAATTTCTTAAAATGCTCTCTATTGTGGAAAGACTTTATTTTTCCATCAATTTTGAAAGACAGTTTTGCAGGATATATCAGTCTGGATTGGAAGTTAATTTCCTTTTGGACTTCAAACACTTCACTCCAAGCTCTCCTGGCCTTTAAGGTTTATATTGACAAGTTTGCTGTACTTCTTACAGGTTTACCTTTATAAGTGATTTGCTGCTTTTCTCTAACAGGTTTTAAGATTCTATCTTTATGTCGGACTTCTGGAATTTTGACTATGATATATTGTGAAGATGTTCTGTTTTGATCATAGCTATTTAAAGTTACATATGCCTAACTTATCTGTATGTTAAATCCTTTCCCCAAATTTGGAAAGCTTTTTTGCTATTCTTTCTGTAAATAGGTGGGGTTTTTTTGGGGTACCATTTGTGCTGTTTTCTGATTTTTCACTAATTCTAAATAATCCTAGGTTAGGCTTTGTGTCACTCAGCACCTGTTGAATGTACTTTTCATGTTCTCTTCCTGTTTTTAAGGTATCTCTCAGTATGTGGTCACTAGTATCAACTCAGTCTTTTAGTTTTGACACTCTGTCCTCACACTGGTCACTTCTGTTGCTTATACTTTCAATAGTAGTATTAATCTCCTGGATTTCTTTTTGGTGTCTTTTCATGGACTCCAATTCTTTGCTGAACTGATCTTTCATGTTTTGTATTGCTTTGTTTAGTTCAGCTAGCTTTTTATTAGTGTCTTCTGTAGCCTCACTGATTGTTTTGTTTATTAAGTCTGTTATGTGTTTAGTGAGCTTGCTGAGCACCTTATTGGTCTATTTTTAAAATTTTATCTTATCATTTCAAACAATTCAGCAGTGTAACTTTGATTTCCTCCCTATCCTTGCCCTGTTGATCAGCTTTGGGGGTGTTGGGATTTTTTTAGAGGTGTTTTGTTGCCTGGCCTTCGCATGTTTCTATTGGTGTGTGTGTTTGAGTGTGTGTGCATACATACTGAAGTTTGGGGGTTAATTATATTGGAAAGACTTTATTGCTAATAGGGAGATCTTTAGTTAGTAGTGGCTGCTTTTCAGTGATGCACTCTGGGTGTGGCTAACTATAGGCCTTTGCCTCTGTCCCAAGATCCCATCCCCTCCATTAATTTGGGAGTAGAGGATGCAGTGTATTTGGCTCAGCAACCAGATGTCTGGAAATAAACTACAGTATTGTTAATGACACAAAGACAATCCCGGTATTGGCATGCAGAGAAAAGCATTTAATAGCAACAACTATGTTGTTCTGGCAGTAGCAACAAAATCAGCAACAATAATCAACTCAAAAACAAACTGGATATTGACATATCATAAGAACCAATAATGTACCAGCCTTAACCATAAAAAACATATCTATAATTATAGCATAAACACAAAGACAAACCAAATGCTAACATATAGTAAATATCTACTAAATGCAATAACTATACCTCCACTAAAAATAGAAAAGAATTCAGCAGTAATAGCAGAGTTAACTAAATATCTAAAGATTAGTAAAGACTAATGGTTATACTATAAGGGGATGAGGAATGAGAAAATGAAAGATGTGAAATTTGAAAAATAAAGCTGAGAAGGAGGAGAGAAAAGTGACATAAAGGATCCTATTAAGGAGTGAAAGGAAATTAATAGAATTAGATAAAAGTACAAGAAAACAAGAAACACTAAAAAGAGAAAAACCAGAGCAAAATAAAGAAAAAAATTTTTTTAAAGAAAGGAGGGATAAAAGGCCAAACCACAACCAATGGGGAGGGGGAATGAGTGCAAAAAAATTCCTCAGTGTTTTTGAGTGGATAGTTTCTTTTCAGGGTCTGCAATCTTGCAATCCAGCAGATATGGGGAATGGATAGTGAGTCACTGCTAAGACCTATTTTGTTTTCACAGTCACATTTTCATGTGTGAATGCTGGATCTGGCCCTGCCTTTCCCCGGGGCATGGGTGTCAGTTATGTCTACCCTTAGGGTGTGGTCACTCTGGTAGCTCCCACTTGTGATATCCCTCTGTGTACCCCAAATCACGGTTTTCTCCACCTAGCTCTATGGCCTATGGGATTGTGAGGTACACCCCTGCTTTAGAGGCTCCTCTGTATACCCCTAGGCTGTGGTAACTGTGCAAATCAAGGCATGACCTTGGTCACAGTTGGGGAAAGCAAACAGACCACTGACTTTGGTACCTGATGGAGGCGGTGAGGTGGGGGTTTAAGCAGACCGCTGGACTTAATGTCATCACTTTCAGACCCAGCCACCTCTGACAGCCACAGGTGCCAGGTCTGGCTTCTCTCTACAGAGTTTGGGAACCATGAATCCCTCCCACTGAGCTTGTACTTCTCAAGGAGTCTAAGTCTAGCCCACTCGCATTCTACAGTTATCTTTGGTGGCTGTTTTCTACCCCATCCTGTTGCAGGGCAACACCAGAAACCCTGCAGTATAGCTGTTCTGTGGCTCAGTCCCATCCAGTGAAATCTTTCCCAATATGACTCCTGATTAAACCCTCTCAGATATGATAGCTGGTACACTGAATCCCCGCCCTAATGCCAGCCTGCTGTGCAGAAGGAGTCAATTTAAGAATAAAACACCATGCTATTTTTGAGTGTATAATAGCCGTGGCCTTCTTTGGGACCAGTGCCTCAGCCTGGCCACCGTCCCTAACTGCCCTGACACCTGGTCTTGCCCTGAGAGGGAGGAGCCAGGTCCCCCCCCCCCCCAGGACCCAGTGAGCCTCCAGATAGCCTCCTTCCTCTCAGGCTCTCCAGCTTCTGTGCAGTTTCCAGTCCTCCCTCAGCTCCTTCCCGATTCCTAGAGAGTCACCTCTTACCTTCTCTTCACCACGGTGTTGTCTTCCAGGTGTCTGCACTCCAGGTCACAGAGAGACCGCACTTCACTGCCTGTCTCTACTCTACCATCTTGAATCAGTGCCATAAGATTTTGATGATTGCTTTTTTTGTAGAATACTAAAATCCACTGAATTAAGTTTGCCATATTTAATTTAAGAAAATGTACTAGTATTTTTGCCTACTTATTCTTTTAGATGAATTTCACTATCAGTTTTTCAGGTTATGTAAAAGGTATAATGGGGACTTTAGATTACTATATCAATGTAATATAATTCAAATTAGAATCTATTTCATTCTTGCTACACTTAGACTTTCCAACCAAGGCCATGAGACATCTCTTTTGACTTATGTCTTCCTTTTTTCCATCATATTTATCTTTTATAAATTTTAAAATAATATTGTGTTTCAAGTTTATACCTATAAATGAATGATGTAATGATTGTATTTTCTAGTTTTATGTAGAAATGCAGCTTTTTGGTAGATTTACTATATAATTTCTGAATTTACTTATTACTTTTCACTATTTACAGTTGATGTTCTTAGAGTTATATAGGAACTCATGCAGTTCAAACTGAATATCATATTTCTTCCTTTGTTATATGCATTCCTCTCTCTTTTCTTCTTACCATTTTTCTTATACCATGTTAAATATAATTGGCACCATGAGGTATCATTGCTTTCCTGTGTTAAGAGGAATGATGTTTTGCTTGTTGATTTTAATTTAAATATTCCATGTCATGTCCAAAAATAAATCCTATACATGAAATATTTAAAAAATTTTAAACTATCTTTTGATGGGCATGTAGACTGCTTCCAAGATTTAGGTATTATAAGTTATAATTCTATAAACATGGTTATGCATGTATCACTGTAATATGATGTCTTTAACTCTTTTGGGAAGATACTCAGAAGAGGTATAGCTGAGTCAAATGGAATTTCTATTTTTAATTTGCTGAGGAATTTCCATACTGATTACCATAGTGGTCGCACTGGTTTACATCCTTACCAACAATGTAGAAGGGTCCCCCCCAACCTTGCCAGTATTGTTGTTTTATAGTTGGTGATGGTAGCCGTTCTTTCTGGTGTAAGATGGAATCTGAGTGTTGTTTTTAAAATGGATAAAGAAAATGAAGTATATATACACAATGTAGTACTAGTCAGCCATAAAGAAGGATAAATTTAAGTCATTTATAGGAAAATGAGACTGTAATGCCAAGTGAAATAAATCAGAGAAGGTTAAATATCACATAGTCTCTCTTATATGAGAAATCTAAAGTGTAAATAATTTATTTAATTAATTTTTTTTCCCACTGGTGGGAATTGAACCTAGTGTTTTACACATGCTAATCTGTGCTATAGCACTACATTCCCAGCTCTTCAAAGTATAAGTAATTTAGGATCAAAATAAAAGGTAGATGATAGGAAACTGAGAGATAGACTTTGTGGAGATGAGAAGGGGACCTAGGGATGGAGGGAGACAGGAGGGAGGGGAGGGGACAGGGAAGTAAAAACAAATATGTGATATGTATGTGTACCAATTGAATATATTTATTATATATTGCAAACATGTACTAATAAAAAGAGATGGATAAAAGTTAATCTAGAATGACTAAATTTTAAAAATCTATTCTTGACATCTGTTTGAGAAAATTATGGATTTTAAAATTTTATCTGTTAGTATGATAACTCACGTTGATGGTTTCCCTTGTGATACCAGTCTTGTATTCCTGAAACAAATCTTTCTTTTATATAGCAGGCAGATCTTCCAATGTGATGCTGCATTCAGTTTGTTAAAGTTTATTTAAGAGTTTTACATGTATGTTCCAAAGTGAAAATGATCTATGAATATCTAATGTTGTCTTTGTGAGGCCTGGACTTGTCCTTGACTCACCAGTGTGTTTCTCTGGCCATCCGTTTAGCACACTCTTGAAAGCCTGTATAACAGGATATTTGTTAATCGTATCTGAAGAATCTCTGAGATAAAATAAAGCTGATCTGCTAAGAGAAGATAACATCTTATTGTTTTGATTTGAATTTATCTGAGTTGTTAAATCCATTTAAAATAAATTGTCTACCAATATCTTTTGCCTGTTCATCATTCACATCATTCATATGGTCTCTTTTCACTATTGTGTCCTTTTCCCCTTCTTATCAATTGTGGATATTATCCAAGTATAGTTTCTCCAGGCTGAGCTCTTTCTCTATTTCAGCGATTTTCAGTGTGGTCTGTGGGGTCCTGAGACCTTTTTTTTGGGGGGGGTTATCAGGGTAAAAACTACTGCAATATTAAGATATTACTGGACCAGGGATTTGGCTCAGTGGTGCCACCACTTGCCTCGCAAGCACAAGGTCCTGAGTTCAATCCCTGGTACCAAAAAAAAGGGCATTACCTGGGAGTGTTGGCACACACCTATAACCCCAGCACTGGGGAGCCTGAGGTAGGATGATTGCAAGTTTGAGAGGAGCCTGGGCTACATAATGACTTCAACACCAGCCTAGACTACATAATGAGTCCCTGTTTCAAAAAACCAACAAAAAGGTAAGACATTATTTGCCTTTTCCACTCATTTTTCTCATGAGCATACAATGGAATTTTTTAGAGGCTATGTGATGGGTGATGAGGCCATTGCTCTGATGGCTAGTAGAATGTGTGAAACAGAACCCAGCTGTCCTCTATTGAACCCAGTACAGTGGGCCCTTGACTTACAAACTCGATTGGTTCCAAGGGCTGGTTGTAAATCAAGTTAGTTGTAAGTCAGTACAGCTGAGATCTGGATGTTTACCTGGGTACACACTGTAGATAACAAGAGGCAGATGAATCTTCGATTAACTCAACCCAAGTTCATATGTCAGGCTGGTCATAACTTGAGGGTCCACTGTATTAAAGAGATTTGAGAATGGCTCATTAATTTTTGTCTTGGAAAATATATTTTTCAAAAATATTAATGTTAACATGTAGTTGGTTGAGTGTTGTTATATTTATATAAATGAATAAACATCTTTTAAAAACATTTCTCAGTTTAAATTTCAAATTCAGTAATTATCTATAAATATAATCCCTGTACATATAAGCTCTTAGTGTCCCCAGTAATTTTGAAGACTAAAAGGATCCTGACACCCAAAAGTTTGAGAACTGCAGCTTTGGTATTACCTGTTCAGATTTTTGTTGTTTTTCAGAACCTCCGCTCATTCATGAGGGTGACTCTCAGATGAAGACCACACTGTGAAAAGCAGCACAGTGATTCCCTCCTGGAGCTTTATACCTGCAATTCTGACAGGTGGAGAAAGTGCCCTGGATTACAGATTACCCCAAACTTCTGAAATAAGTACCATCTGTAGCATTTTAGAGATTAACATCTGAGATTTGTGTTTTATTTAAGCTTCTCAAAATGCAATAACTAGAACTAGAATTGGAGTGTAAACAATTTTCTGAGCCCTGTCTTTGTGGCAGACACTTAAGTAATCCTGTCCTTGAGTAGCTCAAAGTATAGCGGGCAGCCAGAAGATGATTTTATGTGTGTGCCAACTCTCATCACTTTCTCTTTTATAGTTGAGATTATTTTAATGCTTTCTTTTAAATGATAGGACAATATTCCTGTCTTGGTAAATTTTATAATGCCTCTCTTACTTTTACCTCTGTCATTCTTCCTTTTCCATGTTTATGGTATTTAACATACATTACTTATCCAGGATGCCATGTGCAAGACAACAGTTTTTTACTTTGCAGAGCAAAAACAAGAAATAGAAAAGTTTACTTCTCTGCACTTGTTAGTGTTGAAATATGTGACATTCATTAAATTTTCATCTACTAGTTTGTGTGTCAGCTCACCAACGTATTGGTTTATACATTTGTTTTTGATAAGAGGGTTAGTTGAGATGAGAGTATTACTTTATTTGAAACAACACGTGTCAGTGTCACTAGTAGAACAGGATATCAACCTACTGTACCACAAACTAGCACTGCCCTGTCCACACCTACCACCTGGCTCTTGCCTTGGTCTTAGTACAAGTGGTAGAAATATGTGTTCTTCCTTCTATTTTCCTTCTTTCTTCCCAACTAAATCACCTGCATCGCAACTGGAAGTAGCAAAGTACTTTCCTATCCTTTCCTCCACTCTCTTGTCCAGCCTACTGCTGTCGCACTTATCTCCTAAAATAATATTTGTATCATGTTGCTTCTCAAAA